>NC_143486.1:50567139-50867139 GCF_027475165.1 Benincasa hispida
AGAGAGGATGCGACCGCATCCATAGTAACCTGTATTGCGATCGGAGAAACAACAAACAAAGAAGAAAAACTGACGATGAATGAAGTGAGAAAAGCACAAAAACCATCATTAGAACAACCACCAAAAGGAGAATTAAAAACTTTGCCAAACCACCTGAAGTATGCTTTTCTGGGGCAAAATGAAATGCTACTAGTAATAATTTCCTCTGCACTTAAAGAAGATCAAGAGAATGCATTGCCGAGCATTCTGAAAAAGTACATAAAAGCAATAGGATGGACTCTAGCAGACATTAGACGAATCAGCTCCGCATATTTCATGCACAGGATACGTCTCGAGGAGAATAAAAAAGGATCGATCGAACATCAACGCAGACTAAACCCTGCGATAAAGGAGTTCATGAAGAAGGAGATAATCAAATGGTTGGACGCAGGGATTATCTATCCAATCGCTGACAGCACGTGGTCAGCCCCGTGCAATGTGTGCCAAAGAAAGGAGGGATGACGGTAGTCCCAAATGCAAATAATGAACTAATACCGATGATGACCGTCACTGGCTGGCGGATCTGCATGGACTACCGCAAACTGAATGCGGCGACGAAGAAGGATCATTTCCCTTTGCCTTTTATTGACCAAATGCTTGATCGCCTAGCAGGAAATGATTACTTTTGCTTTTTGGATGGATATGCAGGCTACAACCAAATCATGATTGCTCCTGAAGATCAAGAGAAAACCACATTCACCTGCCCCTATGGAACATTTGCGTTTCGACGCATGCCGTTCGGTTTATGCAATGCGCTGAGCACATTCCAGAGGTGTATGATGGCCATCTTTTTTGAGTATCTTGAAGATTCTGTAGAAATTTTCATGGACGACTTCTTGGTGTACGGGCAAACAAATGAAGTATGTCTCAATAATCTAGAGAAGATACTGAGGAGATGTGAAGAGACGAACCTTGTGCTGAACTGGGAGAAATTCCACTTCATGGTGAAGGAAAGTATTATGCTCGGGCACAAAGTCTCCAAGGACGGGCTGGAGGTGGATAAGGAAAAGATTGAGGCGATTGAAAAGCTTCCACCTTCAGAAAATGTGAAGGCTGTCAGGAGCTTCTTAGGACATGCAGGCTTTTATCGACGTTTTGTGAAGGACTTTTTGAAGATTGCACGACCATTGAGTGCGTTGCTTGAGGCAGAAAGAACGTTTGACTTTGATGAACAATGCCTCGACACGTTTGAGATACTGAAGAACGCATTAATAACCGCACTTGTGATGATTGCACCGGACTGGACACAGCCTTTTGAAAGAATGTGTGACTCAAATGGTTATGTGATGGGGGTGGTGCTGGCGCAAAAGAAGAAAACAATGCTACACCCCATCGCATATGCGAATAGAACCTTGAACCCTGTTCAAACAAATTACACTACCACAGAAAAAGAACTTCTTGCGGTGATCTTTGCGCTGGAGAAATTTAGAGCTTACTTGCTGGGATCCAAAGTGATCATTCACACCGGCCATTCGACAAACAAATATTTGATGACAAAAAAAGATGCAAAGCTGAGATTGATTCGATGAGTTCTCCTCCTTCAAGAATTCAACATGGAAATCATTGATCGCAAAGGGACGGCGAATTAGGTTGCGGACCACCTATCAAGATTAGAAAATCCAGAAGTCGACCGCAACCAGTCGGAGGTGAACGCAACTTTCCCAGATGAGAAGCTATTTAAAATTGAAGAGTTACCATGGTATGCGGACGTGGTCAATTTTCTGGTTTGCGAATAATTTCCTGAGAACTACACAGCCTACCAAAAGAAATGGCTCAAACATGAATGTAAATCATGTTATTGGGACAAGCCGAATCTTTATAAGAAGGGATCAGACCAGATTTTGTGCCTATGCGTACCAGATGCTGCTCACTAGTGCATACTATCACAATGCCATGACTCGCCATATGGAAGACACTTTAGAGGCCAACGCACAGCAACAAGGGTGTTACAAAGTGGATATTTTTGGGCAACTTTATTCAAGGATGCAAGAGACTATGCAATGAAATGCGACTGATGCCAACACACGGGAAACATTTGATGGAAGAATGCGATGCCTATGAATATCATCTTAGAATTGGAACTATTTGATGTCTGGGGCATAGACTTCATGGGACCATTTCCACCATCAAATGGTCACAAGTACATTCTATTAGCCGTCGGCTACGTTTCCAAATGGGTAGAAGCGGTATCGTGCATCGCAAGAGATGCGGCGCTAGTCTCCAAGTTTTTAAGGAAGAATATTTTCACTCGTTTTGGCACTTCACGTGCCATAATAAGTGATGAAGGCTCTCACTTTGTTAATCACATCATCACCAAATTGCTGCTCAAGTATAATGTTCTTCATAAGATGACCACCGCATACCATCCACAAACAAATGGTCAAGCTGAAATGTCCAATAGGGAAATCAAGCTAATATTGAGAAGGTGGTGAAGCCTTCACGCAAAGATTGGGCAATGAAGCTGGACGATGCATTGTGGGCATACAGAACTGCCAATAAGACACCTATAGGCATGTCCCCATATGCGTTGGTGTTTGGAAAGGCATACCACTTACCGCTTGAGTTGGAGCATAAAGCAATGTGGGCAGTGAAAAAGCTCAATCTGCTTGTGTTGGAGTATTCCCGCATGGTGCGGTCGAATTGACTAATGAAGAAGGGACCTGCACATTCAAGGTCAACGAGCAAAGAGTCAAGATGTATCACGGAGGTGAATTTCATAGGGAAAATACCTCCGTGGACCTGAGGAATCCTGAATGAAGAAAAATTGAGCGGTCTCTACACTGTTATGCGACAGAAACTCATCAAGGACGCAATTCTTTTGGAGTATCCTTTTCCTATCTTTGATTCATGAACTCAAATCTACCTTTTTATATCCGTTATAATTTCTATAGCCTGTTTACTTCTTATTCTTTTTAAAAAAAAAAAAAAAAAAAGAAAAAAGGGAGGAAATTTTTTGTTAACTCTGTCTTTTATATTTTTGACCCTCTCAATGTTTGTTTTGCAACGATCATGGTGAACGATTGCAGGAGAGCTACACGATAATCGAAAGACACGACTAGTTCGGTCAGCCACCATAATCGAAGAAATCGGTTCGCCGCAAAGAAGGATGCGATCACAAATAATGCGGGCGACAGAGCAAATTTGGGGGTTGTATCTTTCCTTGACTTTGTTTATTCCAAATTTTGCACTCTCGCATCTCATTTTTAACTTTGATAATTTTATCATCGCATCCTCTTTAGTCGACGCAATCATTAGATATTGATTACTCCAGTTAGAAACCACATCTTTTTTCGTACCAATTATGATTTCAATGATGAAATGCATGCCTATCAACTTAATTTTAGGACAGTCAATTCACGAAATATTTCTAGAAGTTAGTGGTCTACCAGCTTTCTTTCAAACTGACTTTTATGAAACCTCCTAAGAGCTTCGCATGAATTCTTTCAATCTTTCAGCAATGAGGACATTGCTGCATTTAAATTTGGGGGTGCGGTCTTTATTTTCAACCTTGCTACTTTTAGGCATTAAAAAAAAACCGTGATAACGTAGCGATCGGATCCTACTCGTAGTTGGATGTTCATATGACACCTGTGTGGGCAAGCCAAAATGAAGGTAGGAATCGTGATCAACGCATAAATAAAATGATCACGACTCTGGTGCCAAATGGGCATGAGTTTAGACTGAGAAAGAGCGCCTTGCTCGTAGTTGGATGCTTGCATGACACCCGTGGGGGCAAGCCAAAATGAATGCTAGGCACTCAGATCAGCGCAAGGTCATAGAAAGAATATCTAAACTACGCAAGGATAAAAATCATTTGGAAACACCCAGTCGAAAAAAAAAAGTTTTTTTGAAGTAAATCATGCGATGCCCTGGAAACAAGTACAGCCTTTTTGAAAGTTAAACTTGCGGTCCATAAATTTTAGAAATATTTTAAGAAGAGACCTAGATAGAAATTAAGAAGATTTTGGTTCATAGGATTTGAATAAGACACCTTGAGAAATCTAGGAAAGGAAAAGGCGGCTGACTCTCTAGAGAAAATCTTTAGTTTATGCTTGAGGATGAGCATTGTTTTAAATTTGAGGGTGTGATAACGGGCAGAAATGCACGTTAGTACAACGCAAAGATATAAAACAATGTAGGATTGCGACGGTAAAAATATATAAAATCGTGTCCAAAAGCATTAAGTTGAGAACATTGTGATCGCATGCATTCATCGCATTAAAGCATCTAACTTACGTATTTTGTGCAGGAAAATGCGTTGGCGCAAGGCAGAATTGCGATCCAAAGAATTCAGCGTCTGAGCTATGCGATTGTATACGTTCGCGAAGATCTTCTCAAGAAGATGGCCACATAAAGACGACGCATCAAGGTGAAAGCCTAATAAATCACGATGGGACAGAAAGTTGATGACGGTCGAATTCGAATTTAGTTGACAAGCTGTTAACGACACATTGTAGCAAGTACACCCAACTTTTTGGTGACAATTAATCGATGCATCAGATAGAGATTTAATGACATCCCATCAGTGCATTCATTTGAGAGAAAAGCTCTTCATGTTGAAGCTCTATAAATACCAAAGGCCACCTTCATTAAAGGAGTTCAGCTGTTAAGGATTTTGGAGTTCTTCTTCGCCATATACATAGATAGTCGTAGTCTGTAATTGTTATACTTAGAAGGTAGATGCGAGTGAAGAGAGAAGACGCCGAAAGATCATTCCTGGTTAGCTTGGAAGAGTGTCGGAAAGCATTAATAATAGAGAGAGGACCGACTCTTGCGGAAGCAAGAACATTCTTTTGGGCAGGGTAGTGAAAAACAAAGTGTAAAAGCCTTGGGAAGTAAGACATTGCTACCGAGCTCACTATCCCTATTTTCCATCTTCATTTTGCATTTTGATCTTATTTATAAAATGGAATTTGTATCTCTACATCTGTTCACTCTCTTTACATTATGCATGAGTAACTAAACTGTCGAATGGGTTGAGAAACACTTAGCTAGCATAACCTAAGATCTTCACTTTATGCGATCATCTTGTATTATGCATGCGTCATTCGTCCTTTAGAGATGCTCGGGAGGGTGGTCTAAGGATAGAATCTAGGCTTGGGAATGTCAGATTAGAATCTAGGCTCCGGAGAGTCAGATTAGAACCTCATAAACAAGAGATAGAAACTTAGGAATAAGTTCTGTTTGTTATTAATGGATCAAATGCACCCTAGAGTTAGGATATGATAGTATGCAGTCTCCTTGTATATGTGTGCATCATTCATCATCGCATAGACAAGAATAGAGACTTAGGAATAAGTCCTATCGACATCATCGTATATATCACATACGTCCTAAAAATAGAAGCTATGGCATTTGCATTGGAAGATGATTTGCTGTTGTGTGTGTGTAGCATGATCGCATAGCTTGAACGTAATCTCAGGAAGTGCGAGCTAAATCCCTTCTCAACTCGTTCCTCGTATACTCATTGTAACTTTCCCTGTAATAACTCTTTTCTCAATTCTGCCGCATAGGATTTATATTTTAAGAAAACATACCAACCAACTTATTGTTTCGATTGTTACCGCAAAGGAATAAGAATTTACCATCGCATACTGTCTCCATCGCAATATACATCATTATTTATACTTGGATTTTACTAGGAAAACTTGCATGTGCAACGCATACACCACCATCGCAATATACATCATTATTTCATCACATTCACAACGCATCAGAGACCGTTCATACTTTCAAGTACAAAGAATAGTAGTGCTAACTAACTTTCCATTGAAGAAAATATTACAAAAACCTGAGGCATCAAGTCGACTCATGAAGTCGATAGTAGAATTGAACAAGCATGCTATTCACTATAAGCCTAGAACGTCAATGAAGGGATGAGTAGTAGCTGATTTCCTGCCAAAGCTGACCCTGGCTAGTGTCGAGGCCAAGGCTGATGCTAACTAGGGGAAATCTAGAATAGAGGTTTATAAATACGACAAGAGAATTCAGATCTTAAATGGGCTCTTTCTGTCGATGGGTCATCCAATAAGAAAGGGTGCTATGCATGGATTTTGTTAGAATCCTCAGATGGAGAGTGGTACGATGACGCCCTCAGATTTTGGCTTTTGAGCATCGAATAACGAAGTAGAATATGAAGCATTCCTCGTCAAGTTAAGGATTGCCAGAGAGAAAGAGATTTCTAACCTCTTAATCTTGAGTGACTTGCAATTAGTAGTAAAATAGGTAACTGTAAAATACCATGCTAAGGAGAAGATGATGGCACTGTATCTTTTCTAGGTTGAGGAACTACTTGCCTCTTTCCCAGAACATGAGATTAGGTAAGTTTCGAGTTCACATAATGCTAATACAAATCCTTAGCACGATTAGCAACATCAGATGAGACAGAGATAAACAGGATGGTATCGATACAAATCTTGTTTGAACCAAGTAATGCAAAGAAGACATAATGGACATCGAAGAGCCAGATTCCACCGAGACAAAGGTTTTGAAGCCGACACTGATCCTACTAGGACTGAGGCTGAAGCTGACCCTGCTAAAACCGAAGTTGAAGTTGGTATAAAGTTAATGGATGATGTCGCTAGAAGAAATTCGACTTGGATGGATCCTATTATCAGATACTTGCAAGATGAGAATTTACCCTAAAAAAAAAAAAGGTCAGACAATTGTAGAGGCAAGCATCATATTACATCTTAGGGGATGATTGATGTGTTATTTTATTAAGTGGAAATATGGATGATATGTGTTGATGGATTGCGTTGTGCACTCAAGTTTCCCCAGCAGAATTCAAGTATAAATTCCTCTGAGTTTCTTGGTAAGTCCAGGGTCGAACACAAGAACTTGTGAAAATAGTTGCGTTGATAATGTTTATGAAAACTTTGTGGTAACCAAGTAAATAAACAAGTGTGGGTGTGTTGTTGCATTGATGAAAAAGGAGTAAGAAAGGTGGCAGATTTGAGAAAGAGAGCTGCGTTGATAGATGCAATGAGTATGCGATGAACGGATTGAGAAGATCTTTAGCTAGCGTTACTCGGGCATGCGTCAAACCTTGCGATCATGTTACAACCACGCACAGCAAGTCATTTCCCAATGTAAATGCGATGCTCCTAAGTCTAGGACGCATGTGTTGAATGCAAAATGTCCATAGAGCTTATCCCTAAGTCTCTACTCTTGACCTATGCGTTGATGCAAATGCATGCAGATAAGGTGACCGCATACAATCATATCTTATTGCTAAGATGAATGCGATACGTTAATAACAAATAGTGCTCATTCCTAAGCGCCTATCTCTCGTTTATGTGTTCTAATCTGGTTCTTTCAAACCTAGAATCTGACCTGACCTTCCCAAGTCTAGATCCTGTCCTTAGACTACTCATGCATGAATTACAGAGAGTGAACAGATATAGAGAAAGACGTTCCATTCTTATAACTGAATTGAGTACAAAATGATAATGGAAAATAAGGGTAGAGAGCCTGGTAGCAATTCCTTGCTGACCGAGGCTTTTTACACTGAATCTCTATTCTGATCTATAAATATTCCCGCTTCCGACTACGTCAGCCCTCTCTCTGTCTTGGAGCTTCCGGTGCTTTCCCAAGCTCGCCGGAACGATCTATCGACACATCTTCTTCCTCGCGTCTGCCTTAAAATGAAAGAAGACTATGGACAGAGACGCGAACTTGTAAAATGATGAAATAATCGACTGCTTAACCCCTTCTCTGAAGAATGCACTTGGTATTTATAGGGCATCAAAGGTGAAAGACAGCTTCTCTCTCCTGGTTGTATAGATGGACAGCTTTAATTCCTGACTGATGCGCCAGATAATTGTCACCGATAAAGCTGGATGTACTTTGTGACCGTTATCAGCTGTCAACTTAATTTGGATCCGACTGCCGTCAGCTTTCTATCCCATCGATCTTAATTGTCCTTTCGTCCGGATGTGCCCACCATGTTGCGGTGATTCTTCTTGAGTGAATGTTTGCGAGCACGATCAATGCAAAGTCTTGCGGTGAAGTTGCGTCGACCAATGTATTCCTATATTGCATTCTTTGCATTGCATTAGTGCATTATTCTGCACAAAAATATAAAGATCAACTACTCTAATGCATTGGACGTATGTGACCACAATATTATAGAATTTATGCTTAATGGATGCAATTTAACATATTTCATCAACGCAATCGAACATTGTTTAAGGATTTAGTACTATGATAACATGCATTTCGGCCCGTTATCACACCCCTAAATTTAAACAATGCTTGTTCTCAAGCATAAGCTAAAGATTACTTTGGCAAGTTAGCCATAAAGTTCTTTCCATAGATTTCTCAAGGATACTTCGTTCAAATCCTATATGCCAGAATTTCCTTAAGTCTTAATCAAATCTCTTCCTAAAATAATTCTAAGACTTAGGGATTGAAAGCTTAACTTTCGAAAGGACATTACTAAATTCTAGAACATCATATGATTTATTTCAAAAAGAAAATTTTCCACTGGGGTGTCAAATGATTTATCCTTGCACAAAAAATTTTCTTCATTGCTATTTTTTTCTGACCTTGCGCCGATCCGAGTACTTTGCCTTCATTTTGGCTTGCCCCCATGAGTGTCATGCGGACATCCAACTACGAGCAATGCACTCTTTCTCAGACTAAACTCATACCAACTTGGCAGCAGAGTTGCGGTCATTTATTTATGCATTGATCCTGGTGACTTACTTTCGTTTTGGCCTGCCCCCACCTGTGTCATGCGGACATCCAACTACGGGTAAGTGCCTTTCACAACTTAACTCTTATCAACATGGGTTTCCCATTGCGTTGACAGTGGGGTTGTTATTAAAATTTTTTTCTTTATTTTATTTTATTTTCTTTATTTATTTTTGTAGCAAGGTCGGAAACAAATACCCCACCCCCAAATTTAGAATATGGCAATGTCCACATTGCCAAAAGTTAAAATAAGTCATGTGATGGTCATAGAATGCGTTGTAAATAAAATTTGAAATGAAAGCTAGCAAACCCCTAACTTCAAGAAATATTTCATGAGGTGACTATCCTAAGAATTATGTTGACTCTAGTATATACGAAAGAGATAGAAGTATATTTTTTATCATTGAAATCATACTTGGCAAGAATACATGCGGTAAACTACTAAAATTATCTACTTGTGATATATTGCGGTAGTCAAGGAGGATGCGGTGATAAAACTTTAAAAAGTAATATGCAATGTGATAGCGCAAAATTTGAAGTAAGATAAGGAAGAGTACACCCCCAAATTTAGCATTGTCACCCGCATTGTATTGACGCATCCATCTTGGGCGTTCATTCTTTGTTGAGTTGCGGTAATGGAATAAGATAAGTGCTGCTTCGCGTAACATTTCTGCAATCCAGCGCCTCGATCATTGTAAGGAAAACAAAGAAAGGGTCAAATTATTTTAAACAAAATAAAAGTTTTTTTTAGAGAAAAAAATAAGTAAAATACAGCTAGTAGTAATGTGACGAAGAGTTAAATGTTCAAGAGTTGAGTAAGGGATAGTCTGGGTTTTTCAACTTTGCGGAGGCTGTTTCTGGTTGAAAATCTCCTCCGCAATATGCTTTGATTCATTGTCCACTAACTTTAAATGTTCGACTGCCATCCTCGGTGATTAGTTCCACTGCACCATGTGGAATGCTTCTTTGATGATGAAGGGACCCAGCCAACGTGATTTTAATTTTCCTAGGAAGAGCCGCAGTCTTGAATTGAAGAGTAGGACCTTCTGCCCGATTTAGAGGTTTCTAGTGTATATGCGTTTATCATGCTAATGTTTGGTGCGCTCTTTAAAAATTTTTGCATTCTCATATGCGTTGTTCATTCATTCTTCTAGCTCGATCAGTTGTACTTTTCGCACTTCCTCTGCTTTCTTTAAATCGAAATTCAGTTTCTTGACCGCCCACAATGCTTTATACTCTAACTCTAAAGGCAGATGACACGCCTTGCCAAATACCAACGCATAGGGAGACATACCTATTGGTGTTTTAAATGCGGTCCGGTATACCCACAATGCATCATCAAGCTTCATTGCCCAATCCTTCCGTGAAGGTTTTACTACCTTCTCAAGTATTAATTTAATTTCATGATTGGACACTTCACCCTGGCCATTTGTTTGTGGGTGGTATGCGGTGGCCACCTTGTGGAGAATATTGTACTTACGCAACAGCTCTTTTACATTGTGGTTGACAAAGTGTGATCCTTCATCACTTATGATGGCACGGGGAGTGCCAAAACGAGTGAAAATATTTTTCTTGAGGAACTGGGAGACTACCGCCGCATCACTTGCGGCATATGCAATTGCCTCTACCCACTTGGAAACGTAATCAACAGCCAATAAGATATAATGTTTACCATGCGAAGGAGGGAATGGTCCAATGAAATCAATCCCTTAGACGTCAAATAATTTCAGCTCCAAGAAAGTGTTCATTGGCATTGCGTTCTTCCATGAAATGCTACCGATGCGTTGACAGCAATCACATTTCATTGCATAGTCAGCAACATCCTTGAATAATGAAGGCCAAAAAAATCCACTTTGCAAAATTTTGGCTGTAGTACGTTGTTCTCCAAAGTGCCTTCCATATGGCGAATCGTGGCATTGTGACAATATACGTTGTTGAGCAGCATTTGGTATGCATAATCGAATGATTTGGTCTGCACCTCTTTTATACAGATTCGGCTCATCCTAATAATAATGCTTGCATTCATACTTGAGCTTCTTCTGTTGCTGGTAGGTGTAATCTTCAGGAAATTGTTGACAAACCAAATAATTAATGATGCCCGCATACCAGGGCAGTTCTTATATGCGAAATAGCTACTCGTCTTGGAATATGAAACTCACTTCAGATTCATTGCGGTCAATCTCAGGATTTTCTAATCTGGACAAGTGATCCGCAACTTGATTCTTTGTCCCCTTTCGATCAATTATCTCGATATCAAATTCTTGAAGGAGGAGAACCCATCTGATCAACCTCGGCTTTGCATCCTTCTTTGTCATCAAATATTTGATTGCCGAGTGATCAGTGTGAATGAGTACCTTGGTTCCCAATAGATATACCCCAAATTTTTCCAATGCAAAAATCACAGCCAGGAGCTCTTTTTCAGTGGTGGTATAATTTAGTTGAGCAGGGTTTAGAGTTTTACTCGCATATGCGATAGGGTGCAAAATAGTTTTGTTCTTTTACGCTAATGCAGCTCTCATCGCATACCCGCTTGCGTCGCACATGAGTTCGAATGGGAGTGTCCAATCTGGCGCAATCAAGATGGTTGCTGTAATCAGCGCATCTTTTAAAATTTTGCATGCGTTGAGGCAATTGTTGTCAAATTCAAACTTCTTGTCTGCCTCTAACATCGCACTCAGTGGTCTTGCTATTTTAGAAAAGTCCTTGACAAATTGTCTATAGAATCCGACATGACTCAATAAGCTTCGCACAACCTTCACATTGGTTAGAAGTGGAAGCTTTTCAATTGCATCAATCTTTGCTTTGTCCACCTCCAACCCTTCTCGGGAGACCTGGTGTCCCAACACTATTCCCTCATTCACCATGAAGTGACATTTTCCCCAATTGAGCACCAGGTTCGTCTCTTCACATCTTTTCAGAATTTTCTGTTGGCCAGACAGACTTCATAAGTGTTCCCATAAACGGAGAAGTCATTCATAAATATTTCTACTGAGTCCTCGAGATAATCTGAAAAGATCGCCATCATGCACCTCTGGAACGTGCTTGGTGCATTGCAGAGGCTAAATGGCATGCGACAAAAAGGAAATTTCCCATATGGGCAGGTGAATATGGTCTTGTCTTAGTCTTCAGGAGCTATCATGATCTGATTATACATGGCATATCCATCCAAGAAGCAGTAAAAATCGTTCCCTGCTAATCTGTCCAGCATTTGATCGATGAATGGCAAAGAGAAGTGATCTTTCTTTGTGGCCGCATTCATTTTGCTGTAGTCCATGCACATGATCCATCCAGTAATGGTCCTTTGCAGTATTAATTCATTGTTCTCATTTGGGACTACCGTCAGTCCTCCCTTCTTCGGCACACATTACACGGGGCTGACCCACGTGCTATCTGCAATGGGATAGATAATGCCCGCATCCAGCCACTTGATAATCTCCTTTTTGACGACCTCCCTCTTCGCAGGGTTAAGTCTGTGTTGATTTTCAATGGTTTCTTTATGGTCGTCCTCAAGACGAATGTGCTGCATGTAGTACACGGGGCTAATTCCTTTGATATCAGTGAGCGTCCAGCCGATTACTCACACATGCTTCTTGAGAATGCCCATTAATGCATTCTCTTGATCTGCGTTGAACGCAGAGGAAATAATCACTGGCAGCATCTCATCCTGCCCCAGAAATGCGTACTTCAAATGTGTTGGTAGGGTTTTTAGTTCAAGAGTTGGTGGTTCCATGAGAGAAGGTTGCGTTATTTTTCTTTCTGCTTTCGGCTCTACTTCTTGTGTTGTGATCAATCCTTCTTCTTTGTTTGTTTTTTGCTACAATCGCATTGCAGGCAGCTATGAATGCGTTGGCATCCTCTTATTCACACTCTTCATCAAACTTTTCTTCTTCAATCAAATACAGGTCATCATCAGAATCTTGCAGGTCTTCCTCATCAGGAAATTTCATGGCACGAATTATATTAAACTTGAGTTTCTGTCCATTTATGCTTAAAGTGATTTCTCCCTTATGCACATCAATTTGAGCATGACCCGTTGATAGGAAAGGTCGCCTCAAAATGATGGGTACATCTTTGTTGGCCTCATAGTCTAGGATGATGAAGTCAGCTGGC
The DNA here is from genome assembly GCF_027475165.1 of Benincasa hispida. Classification (NCBI taxonomy): domain Eukaryota; kingdom Viridiplantae; phylum Streptophyta; class Magnoliopsida; order Cucurbitales; family Cucurbitaceae; genus Benincasa; species Benincasa hispida. The sequence goes on from NC_143486.1 coordinate 50,579,986, forward strand.
AAAATAAATTTATCAATCGTGATCAGCATGTCCTTCACCTTACCTTCTGAATGAACTAGAGACGCAGTTGGAGAGTCACAGATGTGGGCATAAGTTGTCCCACATTTAATTGTCGAAAGATTGACGGCGGCATCAAATTTATACTGGCCCCCAAGTCACACAGGGCTTGTCCAATATAGAGTCCTCCTATGGAGCAAGAAATAGTGAAGCTCCCAGGATCGCTCATCTTTGGTGGGATAATAGATTTGGAACTTTGCATTAGTGCCACCGTGGCATATTTTCCAGTGCCTCTCTTCTTAGTTACCATGTCCTTCAGAAACTTGGCATAGGCAGGCATTTCCTCAATCGCTTCACTGAAAGGAATATTAACATGTAATTGTTTTAACATACATAAGAAGCGTTGGTACTGTACCTCTTCATTTTTCTTCTTTTTTAACCTCTGAGGGAAAGGTGGTAACTGAACTTTCACAGTTCCTGTTTCATTTGACTTTGAGGTCGACGCAGTCTTAGGTTCCACTACTTCATTCTCTCTTTCTTCTTCTTGCGTTACCGCAATCTCGGGTTCAGTTGCGATGGAAGTTGTTCTACTCTGATCCTTCTTTTCTCCCTCCACAGTCTTTCCACTGTGCAATGTCATAACCTGACATTGCTCCTTACCTGATCCCCCTGGGTTGCGTGGAAGCTTAGTTGAACTTGGCAACGACCCTTGCGGTCTACTTTTCAGCTCACTCGCAATCTGGCCCATTTGCAATTTGAGGTTGCGGATAGACGTAGCCTGACTTTGAAGCACTGTTTCGTTTTTCTCGATATATTGCTTCAATAGGCTTTCTAGAGAAGAAGATTGCGATGGTTATTGTGAGCTACTTGCTTGGTTGCTCTGTTGACCGTTGTTATGTTGAAAGAATCCTTGTGGCCCTTCTTTTTGCGGCACAGATTGAAAATTTTGTTGTTGATTCTTCCAATCTTCCATCGCATGCCCATCACCGCAAGTCGCACACCTTGTGGTGTTTTGAGTTATTGCGTTGATTTGCCCACCTTGCGATATTGGCTACTGATCGTCATTCCTTGAATCAAATTCATCATTGCGATCATTTGGTTTTGCAATGAGACAATAACACCGTTATTTGCGTCAGAATCCTTGAGTCTTAATCTCTGGTTACTCTCCCTCCAGTCTTCATGATTCTTGGAGATGCGGCCCAGGATATTCTTTGCCTCATGATAAGTCTTGTCAAGCAGACCATCAGCTGCTACCGCATTGGAAGCAGTCTGCAAAGCAAGATTCAAACCGTGGTAGAAAATTTCCATTTGCAGGCAATCTGGTAGCCCATTATGCGGACAGTCTCGGACCAACCTTTTAAACCTCGCCCAAGCATCGCTGAGCTATTCGTCCATGTCTTGTTTAAAATTAGTAATAAGCTTTCTCCATCTTACGTTCTCGGTAGGTGGGAAATACTTCTTCATAAACTTCTCTACCACCTACTCCCAAGAAGTGATTTCTTCTGGTTCCAGCGAATAAGCCCATTTCCTAGCCTGATCACAGCGAGAAAATGGGAACAACATTAGTCGAACTTCTTCAGCAGAGAAGTTCGGGAACACAAAAGTATTGCAGATTTCAATAAAACTTCCGAGATGGGCGTGCGGATTCTCGCCACGCCTTCCTCCAAATTGACCTACAGCCTGGATCATCTGCAGCATCACCAATTTCATTTCAAATCTAATTTCGTTTAAGGCAGGCCTCATGATTCCCGAAAAGAAATCATAGAGGTTTGGCGATGCATAGTCCCTAATGGGCCTATTAACGATCGTTTGCCAACAGAATTGGATTTTCCATGACCTTGTTGTTGTTTGGTGCTTCATTCCTAGGCTGCTCTGCCACCTCTTCTTTATCGAATTGTGGTTGCTGTTGGTGGTCTCTTAGTCTCCTTTGAAATGTTCTCTCAATCTCCAGCTCGTAGTTCGCCAGAGATTGAGAGTTCTACAAAGAAATCATAAAAATTACTGTTAATAACTATTTTGCCAAAGTCCTCGACAACGGCGCCAAAAACTTGATGCATTATTTTATTAAGTGGAAATATGGATGATATGCGTTGATGGATTGCATTGTGAACTCAAGTTTCCCCAGCGGAATTCAAGTGTAAATTCCTTTGGGTTTCCTGGTAAGTCTAAGGTCGAACACAGGGAATTGTGAAAATAGTTGCGTTGATAATGTTTATGAAAACTTTGTGGTAACCAAGTAAATAAATTAGTGTGAGTGTGTTGTTACGTTGATGAAAAAGGAGTAAATAAATGCGGCGGATTTGAGAAAGAGAGTTGCGTTGATAGATGCAATGAGTATGTGATGAATGGATTGAGAAGATCTTTAGTTAGCGTTACTCGGGAATGCGTCAAACCTTGCGATCATGTTACAACCATGCACAGCAAGTCATTTCCCAATGTAAATGCGATACTCCTAAGTCTGTGTTGAATGAAAAATGTCCATAGAGCTTATCCCTAAGTCTCTACTCTTGACCTATGCGTTGATGCAAATGCATGCAGACAAGATGACCGCATACAATCATATCTTATTGCTAAGATGCATGCGATGCGTTAATAACAAATAGTGCTCATTCCTAAGCGCCTATCTCTCGTTTATGTGTTCTAATCTGATTCTTTCAAACCTAGATTCTGACCTGACCTTCCCAAGTCTAGATCCTGTTTTTAGACTACCCTCTCGAGTATCTCTAATAGACGAATGAAGCATACATAAACAAGATAATCACAAAGAATGAAGATTCCCTAGTTGTGCTAGCTAAATGCTTCTCAACCCATTCAACTGTTTTAGCTACTCATACGTGAATTACGGAGAGTGAACAGATATAGGGAAAGAAGTTCCATTCTTATAACCGAATTGAGTACAAAATGATAATGGAAAATAAGGGTAGAAAGCCTGGTAGCAATTCCTTGCTGATTGAGGCTTTTTACACTGAATCTCTATTCTGATCTACAAATATTCCCGCTTCCAACTGCGTCAGCCCTCTCTCTGTCTTGGAGCTTTCGGTGCTTTCCCAAGCTCGTCGGAACGATCTATCGGCATATCTTCTTCCTCGCGTTCGCCTTAAAATGAAAGAAGTATATGGACAGAGACGCGAACTTGTAAAATGATGAAATAATCGACTACTTAACCCTTTCTCTGAAGAATGCACTTGGTATTTATAGGGCATCAAAGGTGAAAGGCGGCTTCTCTCTCCTGGTTGTACAGATGAGATAGCTTTAATTCTTGACTGATGCGTCGAATAATTGTCACCGATAAAGCTGGATGTACTTTGTGACCGTTATCGGTTGTCAACTTAATTTGGATTCGACTGTCGTCAGCTTTCTGTCCCATCGATCTTAATTTTCCTTTCGTCCGGATGCACCCACCATATTGCGGTGATTTTTCTTGGATGAATGTTTGCAAGCACGATCAACGCAAAGTCTTGCGGTGAAGTTGCACTCTCATTCTTTGCATTGCGTTAACGCATTATTTTGCACAAAAATATAAAGATCAACTGCTCTAATTCGTTGGACGCATTCAACCACAATATTATAGAATTTATGCTTAATGGACGCAATTTAATATATTTCATCAAGCAATCCAACATTGTTTAAGGATTTAGCACTATGATAACGTGCATTTCTGCCCGTTATCAACGATGAACTTTATCAATGAAGTTATTCATCGTCCATGTTAAAATGTCTTACACCTGGTGAGGCAGAGTATGTGATGTGGTAAGTCTATGAAGGTGTTGGGATTGATGTCCTAAATCCAGTATATCTCGTAGTTTGTAGTTTTGTTAACACAAATTATTTATCTAATAAAATCAGAGGTATTTTATTTGACATTTAGACATCATTAATTCAATGCAATAAACTAAAATCCAAGGTTATATGATGTCACTTGAATAGTATGTGGTTGACATACAGGTGGTTCATGTTCAAGTAATAGCCTAAAAGGTTTATAGTAAATAGATGAAGGTTGGGTGCCTTTGAAGGAACTCTTATTCAAGAGTACCTACGAGCGGAAACGGATCTTTCCAATTCATTTTGATAGAGTTTCTACATATACATTCAAACATACTAATATGCATTCATAATGCTAAATTATTGACATGCTCAAAGGAACAATAAATAAGAGATCGAGAGATCATATCAGTTGAAGACTTGTTCTTCACAATAAATCTCGCTTTCGCTTTGACGGTAAGCTATCACTCAACAAACCCAATCATCTACCTTGAACAATCTCCACACGAATAGAAGGAAACGGGGATGACACCACCACTCAGATCCCTCAGTATTTTTGGAGTGAGAATCTAAAGGGTGGGCTTTGTTCGGATTTGGTAGAGGGAAGGAGGAAGGGAGATCGTATACAATGATCAAACAAATGGGTGATAGGCTCGTCTATCGGATAGAAAAAATGCTTGATCGCTTAGGTGAAGTATACAATCATGTAGGAAAAGGTAAGCGATCGTCTATTCGATCGTGTAGGAAAAACTAAGCGATCGTCTATACGATCGTTTAGTAAATATCTGTTGCTACACAATCGCTTAGGAAAAGGTAAACGATCGTTTAGTAAATAACACATGCAAGTGTAATCGTTAAGCGATCACTCAGCACTGTCGTATAGGTAAGCGATCGTTCAAGCACTATCGTATAGGCACATGTTTTGTTAAGCGATTACACTCTTCAACACAATGCCCACGCTTCCAATGCTTAACACACCGTGAGCTATTTAAGCATCTCAAAGTGATTTTTCAACTTACTCATCTGTTATGAAAATAGAAGAGACGTTGTCCTATTACCCCTTCAACCGTCCAATTAATATACAATGAATATCATCACATCATATTCATTACCTATGAATTAATATCATATATTAATCATAGTATTTTTCCTCCACTAGATACAAATCATATTTATATCCAATTTCCTCTAAATTAATGTATCTCATACATAAAGTTAATTATATCATATATAATCGAACTCCCTTTTGTCAATTTGAACATTTCAAACTGACCAAAAAATTGACTCTCAACTTATATCCAAGCTACCAAAAGGACCTTATGAACCTATGGCTCGAAGCCCCAACGGTACGTGAATAGCCGACTAAACTCTTTAGCCACGATATCCACCATCCGTCAACTGCCAGACATTCCACTAAAGACCGACAGTTTGAACTCTTCTTATCATAGATATATTTCTATGTCCATTGGATATAACCAATCATCAGTACGATGACTCTTCACAGATGCTCGTAAGTATAGTTGGCCAATTTACCATTTTGCCCCTGTAATTACATCTTACTTCTTAAGTACCACCGATCCCTCTAATGAACAATACAACATAGTCCTACTATGTGTGAACACCTCTCAGGCCATGAGAAGGTGTGTGGCACCACATTGTTCATGCCCCCGGGATCAGCCCTTAAGAGAGCAATCTATCTACTTACCCCTACTTCGGGGAAGAAGTAAACTCCATCTTGTGAAGCTGAGTTCCTGGCTCCCAAATTAGATGAATCCCCAAAGTAGTAGGTTTGAGTCGGCGCTCTGGCCACGCACCCATGCAAATCAAAGGACCGCACTCAATGACAGGAGTTCTCAACTCACTCAAGATTGAGGTCATGTTACTTATGGTCATCCTAGTGAAGTGAAGTCTCAGTCATGAACGGAGTTATATGATGAGACTTTAACACTTCAAGGTCAGGTCTTATACAAATTCTATGTATAAGACGCCCCAGCTCGCATGTCCCCTACACGAATGATCAGCATCAGACCATCTGTGACAAGTCACAACACTTGTAACTATTCCACAAAGTCGGCCGTATTCGTAGTGTTACTAGGATAAGGTTTCCCTCCTATATCCATATACTACAGACCATTTTGGTTGTCACTTAAGAAATAATCCACTTGTATGTCACTACATACATGCTTAAGTTACATAAAGACAACTAGGGATATTAAGTTTATTGGTTTGTGGTAAAATAAAAAACATTTAAATGTGCAAAGTCAAGAAGTGAAGTAAATATCATATATATTATACATCACAAACGTTCTTACAAAGTTGTTTACAAATTACAGGACACAAAACTTTAGGGCACAAATCCCAACAGCCTTATCTTGGTAATACTACAAATAAGGCCCACTTTGTAACTGTTCCATCAGATGTAAGTGTTACGAACAATATAAACCATATTATTCATATAAAGACATGTGAGTAGGGGTATCCTGTATAAAGGATTTTATACATAGATGGGACCACTAAATATTTAGTTTCTCTTTATAACACATTTATTTGAAGAAACTAATTTTTCACAAGGATGACTGTAGGAGAATTGACCTTAATCCTGAGTGAGTTGTGAACTCTTATTTATGACGACAGTGCTTTGATTTGTGTGGGTGAGAGTGGCCATGATAGCTGACTCAATAAGCCTACCATTTTGGGGATTTGTCTAATTAAGGAGCTGGGAACAAAACTACACAAGATGAAATTTACTCCTTCCCATTTCTTGGAAAAGTGATAAAATTGCTCCCTTTATAGCTAGTTCCGGATCTTGAGCAATGAGGCCTCAACCTCTCACTAACTTGAGAGGTGTTAGTTTATAGTTGGACTATAAACTGTTTGTTCATTAGAGAAATCGATGGTACTGAAGAAGTTAGATGTAGCTATAAGGGTATAGCGGTATTTTGGCCCAGTTGTAGTTATGAGCATTTGTGAAGGGTCATTACTTTGTTGATTGGTTATATACATGGACATAGAAATATATCTACAGTGCGAAGAAGGCAACTATCGGTCTTTAGTGGAGTGATCATCAATTAATGAATATTGATTAATTGGATTAAAAGAGTTTAATCAATTAATCTCATATCATTGGACTTCTGATATGTAGGTCTATAAGGTTCCCTTATTAGCTCACTATAGGATAATAATGAGGAATGATTTAAATTGTTCAAATCAAATGAGAGAATTCTATATTAATGAGATTAAGATATAATGGTGAATTATTGATATGATTTATAATCCAAATTATGTAAGAGAGATATATTTCAATAAGATTCAAATATTAGATTTATATGAATTGGATTCATAAAGAAATGTATACATATAAATATGTGATATTTATATGTTAATTAACTCCATATTAAATATGATTTAATTGATTGATTAATGGTCAATTCATTGATTAAGAAATAATGGAGATTGGAGGTTAGTATAAATATATGATATTTATGATAATTAATTAAATGTATATTAAGTAGGATTTAATATATGGTCATTTAATTAATGTATAAATTAATTAAATAAGGGTTATTTAATTAATTAGCACTCTGGATATAAAGGAAAATACTTAGAGAAGGGGTTAACCCTTCTTCATATAAATATATCCTTATAGCCCATTTCGGGCAAAATCTTTTCTTTTCTTTTCTTTTTTATAGCCTCCAGCCTCCGCCTTCTATCTAACTTCTCTCTAAAAATTCTCTACCATTTTCCTTCTCAAAAGTTCTTGGAGCCATTATTCCAAGTTCTTTGCAATCGTGGAGAATAACAAGGTAACTTTGTTGATGGTGTTGTTTTTCATTGGAGAAGTTTGAGATCGTTGATAACAGTGGAAGAGGAAAGCTAGAAGAATCAACAACGGTGAGTTTTGATTTCTTGTTTTCTTCCCCTTTCTAGCATGCTTATAGTTTTTATTTGAATGTTTATCCTACAAATGCATATTTTATTTTATTATTTTGTTTCCATAAAAATCGAATTTCTAAATGCAAGGCATTTATACGTTTCTGCGAGAATTCAATTCTTTCATTTGGTATCAGAGCCAGTTTTTCTTGCATTTTTATTTTTTATTTTTTGAAACAAAAAACAGTTCATGAGGTGAGTTATTTTTCTACATTTTGCTTGAAAATGTATGAGGTTTTTTTGATAGATAATTTCATTTATTGGCACCATAGATTGTAAAATTTTATGTTGATTTGATCAATGTAAGGGCCTATTATTTAGGCATTTATTTTCGCATTTGAGTTTTTATTTTTGGGTCGTTAAGGTCAGAAACAAAGCCGTCTGGAGCCAAGTTTTTCAACATGCATATAGGAACAAGCTTTATTGTCCAACACTTATATGATGCATGATCATGTTTATCCTAAGGTGGGATTTTAAAACTATATGACATACATTATGCAACATATAAAAAATCACATGCATATAGGAACAAGCTTTATTGTCCAACACATGCAGTACTCGAAACCCAAGCGTTGAGCGAGGCACCATACGTCGAGCACTTCGTCTACCATGCATGGAGTTCAGTAGAAATCCCTTGTCCATCTCAGTTTGTGCATCTTAGAAGGTACCTGGTAGATAGTTGATCACAAGAGTCTCTTCCAACGCAAGGATGACAACTTTTCTTTGTAATTTTAATTTTGCTAAAATTAGGGTGCCAATATTTGGCCTATCATAGCTTTTATATAGTTTTATATGCATGTGATTTTTTATATGTTGCATAATGTATGTCATATAGTTTTAAAATCCCACCTTAGGATAAACATGATCATGCATCATATAAATGTTATATGGTTACATGATTAATTTAAGCATGCTCATGTATTATAATATAATTGTTATATTATTTGAATGCATGTTTTGAGTAAGAATATTCAGGCATCATAAATGTTATAATATATGATGTAGAGAAATAAATACGTATGTTTATTTTTCATGCATGATAATTATAAGCGTTATAATTAGATGAAAAATGAACTTTGCATTGAGCATGACATTAGTTAGATTAATATAAATGTTATATTTAATCAAAGTCGTCATAATGAAAATGAAAAAGGATTTTGACAAATTCATTGTTTTATAAAGGTTATAAGTTCAATAAATTAGATTAAAATTGATAATCAAGAGTTACATGTAAACATAAGTTCAATTTTTTAAAAATGGTTTGAAATTGATTCTTCTAAACTTATGTTAAATGCATTTCTAATGAGTTAATCTTTTAATTCGTTTTAATAGGATTAAAATGAACTTGGTTAAAAGATTAATTTATAAAATAATTTCCCATAAGGGACCTTTGTTTAAGGAACGTTCTGTCTAGGTTGAGATTTTTAAGCTGATAGAAATGGAACACCTCTACTTAGGAATGAACCTGGAAGGTGAATTGGACAAATATTTTATAAGCATGCAATAAGTGATTATTTTCATTAAAAGTGTTTAATGAACAAAAACACATATTGTTAAACTATTCAATATAAGCATTACATTGAGCAAATTTAACAAGGACTTAAAATAATTTAACTTTTTTTTTCTAAGTTAATAAACCCAAAAGGTAGAACACTTAGTGAGAGGAAAAAGATATAATTCTTCTAAAGAATTCATAGGGTGAAATTCATGCTCGGCTTTGTGGTGCCCTGGGCGCACCCTCCTTTAGGAAAGTATTTGCATGGGTCAATATCAAGTTGAATGGAGAAAGTGTTTATAGTAAGTGGGAGAAGGATGTGTGACAACATATTGATGGAACTCGATTTACAAGATCTCCATGAGCGAAAGTGGATTGTCCAAATCCCATTTCGATTGAAAACTAAAGTTTACAGTCAAACATACAGAGTATGCATCTTAACTAAAATTACAGCATACTTTTGAACAACAAAAGGGTTCAAAAGATTATACCTTTGAAGAACTCTTCTTTTTATACAACCCTCGAACTATCATGAACACCGTCACGAACTCGTGGAATAATAACAAGAATGAACCAAAAGAGAAAGACACAACCATTTGGTATCCTTAGTATTCTCAGGGTGAGAACCCAGGAGTGGTGGGCTTTGACTATTTTGGTTAGGAACGAGTTTATAAGTTTGGAGGAGGAAGACAATTGAAGAAGGGACACACTATCGCATAGAGAACCTCTCAATCGTGTAGACAAAAGCTCAATCGTATAGGCTCTCAATCTATCACATAGATCTTTGTGTTTGTCGTGTAGATTCTCTTGGAAAAAATAAAATCTTATTTTATTTACCACAAAACCACTTAGCCACCCATTAAGGTGGTTAGAGAGAAAAAGGGATTAATTATCCAAATAATTAATAATATAAATAAATATGATAACCAACTTATCATATTATATTTATAACTTATAGTTTTAATATTGCATCATATATAAGATAAACTATAGTTCTTTTTCTCTATTTTATGTCATTTAATATAAATCATATTTATATTAAATGAACAACTATGAATCTTATTCATAGAAAATATATTCGAATCACATTCAAATATTTATTCCTCTAATTAAACTATAATGTATCAAATACATTCTATCAATTATATCATATATAATTGAATCGATTTAATTATATCATATATAATTAAATTCCCTTTTATTAATTTGAACAATTCAAATTAACCCAAAAACTGATTCTTAACTAAATCCTTTGATCTACCAAAGGGACTTTATGGACCTGTAGATTGAAGCTCCAACGGTACGTGAATAAATAATTAAACTCTTTAATTACTTTATGCACCATCTATTAACTGTCGTGCACTCCACTAAAGACCGATAGATCTACTCTTCGCTCTACAAATATATTTCTGTGTCCATTAGATATAACCAATCAACAATACGATGACCCTTCACAAATTGCTCGTAAGTACAATTGGGCCAAATTATTGTTTTGCCCCTGTAGTTACATCTAACTTCTTAAGTACCACTGATCCCTCTAATGAACAATAGATCATAGTCATAGTATGACTAACCCTTCTCGGGCCAGGAGAGGATGTGGCGCCACATTGTTCAAGACCGGGAATCAGCCTTTAAGGGAGCAATTTATCTACTTACCCTTGCTTTGGGGAAGAAGTGAATTCCATCTTGTGTAGTTGAGTTCCCAACTCCCCAATCAATCAAATCCCCAAAATGGTAGGCTTGTTGAGTCGGCGATCTGGCCACTCTCACCCATACAAATCAAAGGACCACCCTCATAGTCTGGAGTTCATAACTCACTCAGGATTAAGGTCATGTTACCTATGGTCATCCTAATGAAATGAAAGTCTCTATTATGAACGACGTTATATAATGAGACTAAACATTTCATGGTCCGGTCTGATACAAACTCCTTTGTATAGAATATCCCCACTCGCATGTCAAATACATGAATGATCAGGATCAGATCATTTGTAGCACTTTACAATATTTGTAATACCTACAAAGCGGGCCATACTTGTAGTGTCACCAGGATAAGATACCCAGCCTTATTCATATACTACAAACCATTTAGGTTATCACTTAAACATGATCCACCTATATGTCTCCACATACATGTTTAAGTTACAACGATAGCCCTGGATGTTAGTTTATTGGTTTGTGGTTAATGCAACTAAAATATCACATATTTTATAGACAAAGTGAATAAAATATCAAATATTATTAATCACATACAAGTTTGTTCATACAAGGTTTACATACTATAGGATCCTACGAGACTTAGGGCATAAACCCCAACACATATCCTGTAATTTACTTCGTTAGTTTGTAATGTTTCCTTTCTGCTTGCCCTCGTGGTGCCCTAGGCGCACCTTGAAGGAACTCGTTTTACAGAGAACCTTTGAGCGGAAGCGGATCGTCCAAATCCCATTTGGATTGAACGCAAACATTTACAGTCAACAATATAGATTATGCATCAAAAGATAAATTACAGCATGCTTTTGAAATAAGAAACAAGTTTTAGACATTATACCTTTGAAGAACTCTTCTTCAAGTAAATCCCTTGAACTAACTCGTTCACGAACACATCGACAAGCACGAACTCCTCACGAACAAACAACAACTAAACTTGAACCCCAAAAAGGACATGACCACTTGGTTACCTTGGTATTCTCGGTGTGAGAACCCAGGAGTGGTGGGCTGTGGCTATTTTGGCTAGGAGGGAGTTTGTGGTTTGGAGGAGGAAGACGATTGAAGTGGGAACTCTCTATCACATAGGAAATTCTTCAATCGTATAATGAATCAAGTCTATCGCATAGGTTCTCCACCAATCATGTAGAAGACTTAATCGTGTAATACACTGATTAGTTAGGAAAAATAAAATCTTATTTTATTTATCCCAATAGCCATAAAACTACTTAACTTCCCACTAAGGTGGTTAGAGAGAAAAAAAAGGGATTAATTATTAAATAAATAATAATTATAAATAAGTATGATAACCAATTTATCATATTATATTTATAACCTATAATTTTAATATTGCATCATATACAATATATAAACCATAGTTATTTTTCTCTATTTTATGAATTTAATATAAATCATATTTATATTAAATTTAACAACTATGAATCTTATTCATAGAAAATATATTTAAATCATATTCAAATATCTATTCTTCCAATTATACAATAATGTATCAAATACATTATATCAATTATATCATATATAATTTAATTTATTTAATTATATCATATATGATGGAAAAATTGACATGTGCAGTAGAAATAAGGATCGATTTTACTTTAATTGCCCAAATTAAACATGCAACCCAAAAGAATTAATTAGGGTTATTTTGAAATAATACCTTTGAAGCTCCTGAAACTCGTCTATCTCCACTCGAACACGAATCGGAAAACCACTAGAGCTGACCTACTATCCTCTGGATTTAGAACTGGGTTATGGGACCCGATGGATGAAGAACTCGAGAGAGAAGAAAAAAGATGGAAATAGTATAGTGAAATTGGGTTGGGTTTGGTTTTTTTTCAGCCCAATTTTAAAAACTAATTTTGTAAAATTTCCAAAAGTTTTTAATCCAAAATCACAAGCTCATATTTATAGAAAAGGGTCATGCAAAATTGCATGAAAAAACTTCACAAAATCCCAATACTTAGAATCCACTATCTAAGTGGGCTTAATGTCTTCACTATAAGCCAACACCTAGCCCACTATTTTGTTAGTGGAATTATCCAACAAAGGTTTGGATTTTCCCACTAACTTTAGTCAAAGGGCAAAATAGTCATTTGGTCAAAGTCAAACTTTGACCAAAAGTCAATATTTTGACTTTTTATGATTTTTTCCGTGTTGACTAATTTTGACCTCCCGAGCATGAATCCGCATTCATTTTCTCGAAATTCAAATCAAAATTGAATATAACATCGGTCAAAGTTTGACTTTTATAAGTCAAAAGTCAACTCTTTGACTTTTTACATCTTTGACCATTTCCATTTTTTCCGAGCTTTCGAATATGAACGTATTCATATTCTTGATATTTAAATCACATTTAAATATTAAAGCTGTATCTCTAAACTAAAAAATCGATCACTATATCACATATACTTATCAGTTTCTCTTTCTTCACCTAATTCGAACAGTTCAAATTATTCTATCATACTGTTCTAAGTTTATTCCATATGAGCTAGTTGGGGAACCTAATGGACCTATAGATCATGGGCTCCAACGATCCGAGATTAGCTAGCTAAACTCTTTAGACGGAGCTAATCAACATTCGTTTACTAACGGGTCATTCCACTATAGTCCCGTAGTTGCACTCCCCTCAGTATAGATATATTTGTGTCCATTTGATATAACCATGATTAGTAAGTTAATCCTTCACAGGTTGTTTGTAATCTCGGCTGGGTCATAAAAACCGTTTTACCTCGGAGACTACATCTTATTCCTTAAGTTCCACTGATCCTCTAATAAACAATTGATTTAAGGTTCAACCTATAAACCAAACCCCTCTCGGGCCAATGAGAGGGTGGAACCCCTTGTTCAAGACCTAGTTTCAGTACTAAAGAAAACAACCTATCTACTATCCCTATAACGGGTAGGAGTGAATTTCGTCTTGCACCCTATGTTCCCAGCTATCCACCTGATCTTACCCCTGAAATGGGAGGCTTATTGGGCCAAAGATAATGAGCTGTCCTCCTCTATGCAGATCTAAGGATAATTCCGAGTGAATAGGAGTTCATAGTTAGCTCAGGATTAAGATTAAGTTATCTAGGTCATCAATTAACGAAATAGTAAGTTTTATACATTAAACGACATTTAGAACGTAAAAGTGACTATTTCATGGTTTAGTCTTATGTAAACTCTTTACATAGGATGCCCCCATTTTCATGTCTCCACATGAACGATTTAGGATCACATCATTTGTACTAACTACAAAATGGGCCGCATCCATAGTGTCCCCAGAATAAGGCACTCAACCTTATTCATATACTATAGACCATTTTAGCTATATATATTTGAACTTGATCCACATTTATGTCACTACATAAAGCTCAAACTTAAACTTAATAGCCTCGGAACCTTAGTTTATTGGATTCATGAATATAGAATTTAAATTTACTAAAGATTTTCAATAACAACTTCATTGAACAAGAATATATATTACAAACTACGAGTTTTAGGACATAAAATCCAACAATATATAATATAATTAATTTAATTATATCATATATAATTAAATTTTCTCTTATTAATTTGAACATTTCAAATTAACCTAAAAACTGATTCTCAACTAAATCCTTTGAGCTACCAAGGGGACTTTATGGACTTGTAGCTTGAAGCTCTGACGGTACGCGAATAAATAATTAAACTCTTTAATTACTTTGTCCACAATCCGTTAACTGTCGGGCACTCCACTAAAGACTAATAGTTGCACTCTTCGCACTACAGATATATTTCTGTGTCCATTGGATATAACCAATCAACAGTACGATGACCCTTCACAAATTGCTCATAAGTATAGTTGGGCGAAATTACCATTTTGCCCTTGTAGTTACATCTAACTCCTTAAGCACCACTGATCCCTCTAATGAACAATAGATCATAGTCCCACTATGACTACCTCTCGAGCTAAGAGAGAGTGTGGCACCACATTGTTTAATACCCGGAATCAGCCTTTAAGGGAGCAATTTATCTACTTATTCCTGCTTCGGGGAAGGAGTGAATTCCATCTTGTGTATCTGAGTTCCTAGCTCCTCAATCAGACGAATCTCCAAAATGGTATACTTGTTGAGTCGGCGATCTGGCCACTCTCACCTATACAAAACAAAGGACCGCGCTCATAGGCAGAAGTTCACAACTCACTCAGGATTAAGGTTATATTACCTATGGTCATCCTAATGAAATGAAAGTCTCTATTATGAACGGTGTTATATAATGAGACTAAACATTTCGTGGTCTGGTCTTATACAAACTCCTTTGTATAGAATATCCCCGTTTACATGTCTAATACATGAATGATCAGGATCAGATCATTTGTAGCACATTACAACATTTGTAACACCTACAAAGCGAGCCATACTCGTAGTGTCACCAGGATAAGGTATCCAACCTTATCCATATACTACAGACCATTCAGGTTATCACTTAAACATGATCCACCTGTATGTCTCCATATATATGTTTAAGTTACAATGATAACTTTGGATGTTAGTTTATTGGTTTGTGGCGAATGCATCTAAAATATCATATATTTCATATACAAAGTGAATAAAATATTAAATATTATAAACACATAAATGTTTGTTCATACAAGGTTTACAAACTACAGGACCCTACGAGATTTTGGGCATCAACCCCAACACACCTTCCTTTAATGGAGGAAGGACATTACGAACTCCAGATATGGATAAGATCGCTATAACTAATTGCACCAATTATGTTCTTCCCTGAGGCAGACTGGTTGGAGTGAGGTTATAGGGTTGAAAATGAAGAGTTACACTTACGATAAAGCATTAAGGCAGTTAACGATTTTTTGATCAAATAATTGTAATTAAATATTATATAAATAAGAAGTTATTTTTGGATAATATTTGATTGAGAATGTCTCACTTCAGTGATAGGAATAATTGTATGTGAAACCTGGATTTCCATTTTCCCTACTTAAGCAGGTAATTAAGGGAATTAACTAAGTGAAAGTTAAATCCTATGTTGAAGAGAAGGAAATTTCTAAGTGTTGAATAGATTTTCCTTGAGTAGTTTTAAGATAAGCCTTAATTAGTGAAATTTGGCTAAGTGTAAAAAAAGACTCATGCGTTGAGTGTTAGGAGACATTAATGCATAAGAAGAGAAGGAAAACATTCGTTTGTAAGGTTGGACACATTATTGGCCGAAGTATTGGCAAGAGGCATTGCTAAGAGTTTCTCATGCGTTGGGATGCGTGAGCAAGAGCAGAGAAAGCGAAAGGTTGAGCGCAAGGCGATGGGCAGATGATCTTGTAACAAATGGGCAGTGCTACAGATAAGGTAGATGATCATCTAGTAAGTGAGTGGCACTACACGATGAGGTAGTCGTTCGTGTAGGCAGGCGCTGGGCGATCGTATAGCAATGCGGGTAGCTAAACGATGAGGTAGACGATCGTATAACAGATGTGCGGAGCTAAGCGATGCATTAGACGATCATGTAGATGTGTGTAGTGTTAAACGATGAGAAGTGATGTGCTAAACGATCGACTATACGATAGGAAAAGACACTACACGATCAGTGTAAGTGCAAAATAATAAGCATGGAGGCCAGACGATAGCGCTAGACGATAGCACTAGACGATAGCATTAAGCGTTAAGCAATGCACAGATGCTAAGCGATGGTGCTACACGATGGGTGTGGATGCTAGATGATAGCCGTGCTGCACTAGACGATGAGTAGATGCGCTACACAATAGGCGGAATACTAAGCGATGGGCACTACGCGATAGATGCAGACGCAGGGCGATAACGCTAAGCGATGAGCGGATGCATTAGACGATAAGGCGTCAGTGCTAAACGATGGAAGTAAATGATGGGCGCAGTAGCTAAGCGATAGGCTATGTGCGAGATCGTTGAGAGCGAGATTGTTGAGAGTGAGATCCTTTACTAAACGATTGAGCTACACGATGGGCTGTTGGAACTAAGCGACAGATGCAAGAACTAAATGATGGAACAGTGCTGAGGCTTGCGTTACGCAAGATTAATGAACTCATCTAGACAAATGGCTATACCGAGAGAAAATTGTAGCTTTAGTTAGTAGGAGCTGGATGCATTAAGTTTCATGCAAAGGAGGTCTTATGCATGAGGAGGACAACTCAAGTAGGTATGTGGCATGGAAGTAGGTGAATGTCAAGGGAGTAGGTGGTGGCAAAACTTGGTGCAAACACTTCAAGAGTAGGAGGTTTCTTACATTGGAGGCTTGGTAAAAATGAGAAGGATCATTTCCTTAAGCCTATAAATACCACCACAAGCCTTCTTTTGAGTACATAATCCGAAATCCCCTTGAAGTTCCAAGAGGAGGAGATGTTGTCGGACAGTGAAGTCTGGAAGTAGCATCAACTTGGGACGAGAATATCTCCCAAAATACTCATGCATTTGGAGTGATTCTAAAGCCACCTAAAAGCTCTTAGAGTCTAGTTTTCATGGCAGGGCTAGTAGATAAGAAGCTGCAAGGAATCGGGCTAAAGAATGAGGAAAATATAGAAGGGTTGAGCTGTCGGGTAAGCTGAGTGAGTCTTGATATTTTGATGATTCCGGCCAAATCACGAAAGTTTATGAGCTAATAGTTTGAGGTAATCTTTCTGAGACATTTTAGAGCATATTTGTAGAAGGAAGTATCTCGAGATAAAGCCTATAACTATGAGTAATCTGAGGTTTAAATTGAATCTGGAATTTAGGGTTCTGAAGAGGAGCCCAAGAAGATCAAGGAACTTGTAAAAGAAAGATTCCTATCCTTGCCAAGGTGAGTAGTAATTTCCTTTAAGTATTAAGCATATCTTTTAGAGTAAATTGTATATGCTTATGTTATGAATGAGTAAATAGCATGAGAATAAGGATATGTGAACGGGATGGTCAGGGGGTCAATAGACCTAGTTCCTGAGCCCGAGAGCAGAACCTCACAGGATGGTCAGGGGACCGAGAAGTCTAGTTCCTGAGCCCGAGAGCAGAAACTCACGAGATGGTTAGAGGACCGAGAGGTCTAGCTCCTGATCCCAAGAGCAGAACCTCACGGGATGGTCAGGGGACCGAGAGGTCTAGTTCCTGAGCCTGTGGAAGGATCCTCGTATACGATGGTCAGAGGGCCGACGGGCCTAGCTTCTAAGCCCATGCGCGGGGAACTATGTGAACATAGGAGACATAGGGAACAGAGGGAATGCAAAAAAGTAAGCATTTATGTTTAGTAATAGTTAACTATCTACACTGTGTGTAGACAACATACTGATTCTAAGTAGTTATTAGTTAACTATCTACCGTGCGTGTAGATAGAGTTGAGGACAGACCCATTCAGAGCTGAGGTTTGAATGTAACCTCATATTTATGATATGCTTATTCTTTATGAGTTGAAATAGACTCTAGAAGTTGCTTACCACTCACTGAGCTTTGTGAAGCTCATTCTTTTCTTTCATGTTTTTCTTCCCAGGTAGCGAAAGGTAAGAAGTTCCAGGGTGTTGCTAAGGTCAAGATCTGCCACAAGCCACAGTCACACTTCTAGAGGGTTTTAAAGAGTGGTTGTTGTAAATTTTGTAGTTAAGTCTTGGAGTTGTATGAACGTTACATTGGAATAATAAAATGGGCCTACTTAATTAGTTGTTGTTTATCTCCTTCACTTAAATTTTACAGAGTATAGTAAAGAGGTTCAGTTGGATAGTAGGTATCACAAAGGGTGGTATCTGCGGTCCCTCACGCCTCTCCTCGGGCTCAGGAGTGCGGGCTCGGGGCGGAGTGTGACATTGTACACCCTGAGGTGGAATTTATTCCAAATCACTGAATGTATCATTGCAAAATTCAATGATGTTTGGGTTCATTAATTTTTTCTAAACTTATTGGACTAAAATGAAAAATGTATTTTTGCACAAGTGTCTAATATAAGTAATTTTTTTGTATGAGCATGTTTAGCTCAATCATTACTTCGCTTGGTGTCGAAAAATTAACTGAAGAAAATTATACAACTTGGAAAAATACGATGAATACGGTTTTGGTAGTTGATGACCTTAAATTCGTTCTCGTGAAGGAATGTCCTTCAGTCCCTTGGCAAAACACATCACAAAGTGTTCATGGTGCTTATGAGAAGTGGACCAAGGCCAATGATAAGGAAAAATACTATATTTTGGTAGGCTTATTTGAAGTCCTAGTCAAAAAGCATGAGACCATGATCATTGCACACTAGATCATGGAATCATTGCATGACATGTTTAGAAATCCTTTCTCACATGTCATGCATGATGCTCTTAAGTTCATCTTTAGTGTGCGGATGGCTGAAGGATCGTCTGTTAGGGACATGTCCTTAACATGATGAATCATTTTAATACCATTGAGATGAATGGAGTTTCATAAATGAATCAATTTAGGTAAGCTTATTCATACAATCGCTATCAGACAATTTTCTGCAATTTCCTAGAAATTGTGTTATGAACAAAATTGACTATAACCTCACCACCCTTCTTATTGAGCTATATATTTTTTAGTCTTTAATGAAAGCCAAAAGAAATAATGGGGAGGAAAATGTTGCCTTCTCCAACAAGAAAAAGTTCATCAGAGGTTCGACCTCTGGAACTAAATTTGTGCCTCCTTTTTCATTTGGTGTGAAGAAGTGGAAAAATAAGAAGGGTGGAAAAGGGAATAAAGCCACCACTGCTATTGCTGCCCGAAAGGGAAAAAAGGTCAACGTTGCAAAAGGAACCTGTTATAATTGCAACCTTATGGCACTGGAAAAGGAATTGCCTAAAATATTTGACTGAGAAAAAAAAAAGGTAAATATGATTTACTGGTTCTGGAAATGTGTTTGGTGAAAAATGATAACCATACCTGGATACTTGATTTAGGAGCCACTAACTACATTTGTACTTCTTTGTAGGAAACTAATTCTTGGAAATAGTTGGTAGCGGGAGAGATGACTCTACGGGTTGGAACAAGAGAGGTTGTCTCGGCTGTTACAGTTGGGAGTTTGAAGTTTTTTATTGAATCAAAGTTTATATTTTAGACAATGTTTACTATGTTCCTGATTTTAAAAGGAACTTGATTTCAGTTTCATGTTTCTTAAAACACTCTTTTAATGTATCTTTTATTCGGGATAAAACATTTGTCTAAAAAAAAAAAGTATCAATATTTATTCTGCAACAAATGAAAGCAACTTATATGTACTAAGACCGTTAGTATCTAAAATGCTCCACAATATTGAAATGTTCAACATTGCAACCACTAAAACTAAGAAAAGAAAATTTTCTCCTAAAGATAATGCTCATCTTTGGCATCTAAGACTAGGTCACGATAATCTCAATAGAATTGAGAGGATGGTTAAGAATGGTCTAAACGAGTTAGAAGAAAATTCTTTACATGTATGTGAATCTTGTCTATTAGGAAAAATGACAAACTGACCTTTTACTAGAAAAGGTTATAGAGCCAAAGAACCCTTGAAGCTTATACACTCAAGCCTTTGTGGTCCGATGAGTGTAAAAGCCAAATGAGAGTTTGAATATTTTGTCACTTTTTCAGACGATTATTCAAGATATGGCCATGTTTACCTAATGCAACATAAGTCTGACACACTTGAAAAGTTCAAGGTGTATAGGGTTGAAGTTGAAAATTTGTTAGGTAAAGAGATTGAAAGACTTCGATCAAATCGAAGTGGAGAGTACATGGATATTGAATTCCAGAACTATATGATAGAACATGGAATCACATCTCAACTCTCAGCACCTAGTAGATCTCAACGAAATGGTGTATTAGAAAGAAGAAATAGAACCCTGTTGGACATGGTTCGCTCTATGATGAGTTATGCTTCTCTACCTATCTCGTTCTGGGGTTATGCAGTGAAGACTACAGCTTACCTTTTAAACTAGGTTCCATCAAAGAGTGTTACTGGAACACCTTTTGAATTATGAAGAGGTCGTAAAAGTAGTTTACGATATCTCAGGATTTAGGGATGTCTAGCATATGTGCTTATGAAATAAAGAAATTGGAACCACGTTCAAGATTATGCCGATTTGTAGGTTATTCTAAAGAAATGAGAGGTGGTCTATTCTTCAATCCAAAAGAAAACAAAGTATTTGTATCAACAAATGCTACTTTCTTAGAATAAAACTACATTAAAGAACATAAGCCAAGGAGCCCATTTGTATTAAATGAAATTTCAAGAGAAACTACTGAAACCTTAACAAGAATTGTTGAAGAGGCGAACACTTCAACAACAGTTGTTGATGTTGCTTCATTTAGTCAAACACATCATTTTCAAGTGTTGAGAAATCCTCGACATAGTGGGAGGATTGTAACCCAACCTACTCGCTATTTGGGTTTAATAGAAACTCAAATTTTCATATAAGATGATAAGGTTGGGGATCCATAATCTTATAAGAAGGCAATGGTTGATGTTGAAAAAGATGAATGGACCAAAGTCATGGATCAAGAAGTGGAGTCTATGCACTTCAGTTCTATCTGGGAAGTTGTAGATCAACCTGATGGAGTTAAGCACATAGGTTGCAATGGATCTACAAGAGGAAACTGGGTGTAGATGGAAAGGTGCAGACCTTTACAGACTAGTAGCAAAGAGTTATACCCAAGTTGAGGGAGTGGACTATGAAGAAACTTTCTCACCTGTTCCTATGATTATGTTTATTCAGATTCTCTTATCTATTGCCAAATATTATGACTATGAGATATGGCAAATAGATGTCAAGACTTCCTTTTCGAATGGTAATCTTGACGAAACCATCTACATGACCCAACCAGAGGGATTCATTGAACAAGGTCAAAAGCAAAAGGTTTGCAAGCTTAATTGGTTCATTTATGCATTGAAACAAGCATCTCGATCTTGGAATATAAGGTTTGATGGTGTAGTCAAATCTTATGACCTCGATCAAAATGTTGATGAGCCTTATGTTTACAAGAAGATCATCAACAGTTCAGTAGATTTTCTTGTATTGTATATTGACGATATCCTACTCATTGGGAATGATGTAGGTTACTTGACTACCATTAAAGAATGGCCAGTTGCTCAATTCAAAATGAAAGATTTGGATGAAGCATAATTTGTTCTAGATATCTAAATTATAAGGAATCAAAAGAACAAATCACTAGCCTTGTCTCCAGCATCCTATATTGACAAAGTGCTTGTCAGATATTCGATACAGACTTCTAAAAAAGGTTTGTTACCTTTCAAGCATGGAATTATCTTGTCTAAGGAATAGTGTCCTAAGACCTCTTAACAGGTGGAGGAGATGAGACGAATTCCCTATGCATCTGCAATGGGTAGCCTTATGAATGCTATGTTGTGTATTAAACCCAACATTTGCCATGTAGTGGGATTAGTCAGTAGATATCAAATCAATTCAAGATTTGATCATTGGGCAGTAGTTGAAGCTATTCTCAAGTATCTTAGGAGAACGAGAAACTATATGCTTGTGTTTGGTGCTAAGGCTTTGATCCCTATAAGAGAATACACTGACTCTGATTTTCAAACTGATAAGGATTCAAGGAAATCCACATCAAGATCAGTGTTCACTTTGAATGGAGGAGCTATAGTATGGCGCAACATTAAGCAAGGTTGTATTGTGGATTCGACCATGGAGGCTGAGTATGTAGCTACCTGTGAAGCTGCTAAAGAAGCCATTTGGCTCAAAAGATTTCACACAAATTTGGAAGTTTTTTCAAATATGTCTTTGCCTATAACACTTTATTGTGATAACAGTGGTGTTGTGGCAAACTCCAAGGAGTCTTGTAGCCACAAACGTGGAAAGCATATAAAGCGCAAGTATCATCTTATTATTGTGTAACGGGGAGATGTGATTGTCACAAAGTTGGCTCGGAGCACAATATTACTGATCCATTTACAAAGGCTCTCATGGCTAAAGTTTTTTAGGGCCACTTGGAGGATCTGGGTCTATGAGATATGAGTTGTCTAAGCTAGGGCAAGTGCGAGTGTTTGAGATAAAATAGGTGTCGTAAATTCTATCTTACCCAATATAAATGAAATTCATAATACTCTAACTACAACTAAAACTTGCACGTAGCACTAGTAGAGTAAGAGGTCGATCCCAAGAGAACCTCTATTAATTGGCATAAAATAGATTAATTTAATTCCAAAATGCGAAAGATTAAACGCGCGGGGGGTTGTTTGTTTTAAAGAATTAAAAACTAAGTAAAAAACAAGAATTGGTATAGGAAATTTAGTAATGAGAGAAGTAAGAAAGATTATGAGATAAGATTCAATTGAAAATGAAATCTTGGGAATTTTATGTAAACTAGGCAATTCTATCATTGACTTAACAAAGAATCATGTAATTAAATTATTCAATAGTTCATTAAGAATAAATTCCTAATGCCCTAATTAGCTAATTTGACAATTAACCCTAATCTAGGTCTTAATTGCTTCCTAAAGACATTTTAGAATTAATCCCTAAATTGCATTAAACTTATGGGTTTTCTTAACTATTCCAAATTTTGAAATCAAAAGACTGAAAATTCAAGATTGATTGCATTAAAGTTATGAATTAATAGATTCTTTAAAGAAAAGAGGAAATGAAGTCCACATTTTCTATCAAGACTACTAATTCGTGCAACCCTAGTTATAAATTGTTATAGAACTATGTAATTTTTGCATACAGAAATTGATTAACCTTGAGTTGCCAATTCATTCTTAATCAATTTTATTCTAAATCTCAACAAGAACATTCAAAAGAAAGTAATTACATGAAATAAAATTCAAAGAAAAGTCTCAAGAAACTTCCAATCTACATAGTTCCATAAGAAAAAGAATTACCTACTCATGGATGATGAAATTCTTCAAGAAATCCATTGATAGTTGCATAATTAGTACAAGAATTAAATACAAATTGATAGAATCTCTCCAAGGTTTACAAGAATAGCTCTGTAAATTCGAAGTCTCTCTCTAAAAATTGAAGTTTTTCTTTCCTCCCTCGCTTAAAATGAAACAACAAAATTTATATAAACAGGCATAGCATCGTGATGCCAAGGCCAACGTTGCAGTGCTAAATCATAGAAAATCCAAGAAGCGTTGGGCTAACGTTGCAATGTCGTGCTGGTGCTTGGTTGTGTAAGGCATGTGCACGTGCATTGACTATTCCTTGAATATTCAGAGCATTGCAACCCTGGGTCAAGCGTTGCGACACTGCCCTATTTAGCAGCAAATAGATGCATTCTGTCTTCAAGCGTCGAACTAGCGTTAGGCTCAGTGTTATAAAGAGCATCGTGACGCTACAAGCATTACTGAAGATTGTGAATTATTCCTCTTGAGGGGCAAAGTGGTAGTTCATCATGGATCTTCTTGTTCAGTGATCTTTTGGTGTCATTTGGCTCGAATTAGCTTCAAATCTTCCGAAATAGCTTTATTGAGTAAGGATTGGAGTTTACCTACAAAAATAGACATTTTAAGCAAACAATTATCATAGAATTTAGGTTTTTATCATAGAGAAGATAGTCTTTTACAAGACCTATCAAAATACCTCCAACTTAGCTCTTGGTCATCCCGAACAAATCTAAATTTGAAATATGCATATATTCAAGGAAAAATGGATTTTTATTGTTTATTCAAAGTTTCATTCTTTTATTCAAAATTGACCTATTCAAGTAGGCACATTCTTATCTTCACATCCAAATGGTCAATACATTCAAGTGTCTTACACAATGAATTGATTCTCATCTCTTTTCTCAACAATCAAGGAAGTAAGGATATAAGCAAGCATTTAGAAATTCAAAGTTTTTCTAACAAAAGGTTGAAGCTTATTTTGAAAAGAAAAGATCTTCTTTCTTGCAAAATCATAAAAGAAAAGACTACCTAGTTTTAGTTTACTTAAAGGCCTAAACTAATAGAAATGAGACGTTTAACTTTCTATTCCTCTTCGCCCTACACTGACCCGGTTATCGGTCTATGATATACCTAACTTGCATTGAAAAGAGGAAATTCTAACACAAGGGCGCCTTTTTAAACTCACGCACACAAAATGTAATTGAAATTTCTTTTACTTAGAGGGATAGCTTTCACACTCGTACCGCCAGGAACCTATCACTCTTTTCTCATGGGCCCTAATAGACATGATGAAGGTAGCTCTTTTCACCTCTACCCATGCATACACACACATTAATGAAGGTTATGTTAATTTGGTAAATTTGCTTTATTTATTTTTTTTTGTGTGCTAGAAATTTTTTTATATACACTAGGCCCTTTTTATTCTTCTATGTCGAGACTTGCCTCTAAAACAAGATGGTTGTTCTTAGACCAAAGTTTGTCCTATCAGGGTAACAATGAAAATTAAATAGATATGATATTTCTAAGAGTTTAAAGATTCTAAATAAATCTAAAAGTCTAAGTATTTAATTTTTTATGAAGTTAAAAGGAAAAGAAAGATTCTTTTGAAAAATGAGTTTCAAATTTTGTTAGAAAAATTTAAAAGGTCTAAAACTTTGTTTGTATGCTTACTAGAAAGAGTGCATCATCAAAATTTCATCAATAAAAATCAAGATATTGAGTAAAAAAAAATGATGAATAGAATCAAAGTGAATGAGATTCTTGATTATGCAAACATGAATTTATTGCGTTCAAGGCAAAAATGGTCTTTTGAAGAATAAAGAATTCAATAAACATGTTTTTCAAAGAATCAAAATTACGTTATCAAGATGAACCAGAGCCTTAAGTTTATTCAGATATGTCAGAATAGAATCACAAAATCTATGTAATCAATCTAAGTAATCAACAATCTATTAACTCGAGCTCAGATGCTCAAGGGTTCCAGACATGCAAAAATTTTCAGTGAGGCTCATTTTTAAAGCTAATCAAAGAATACTCAAAAGAATACCAAAAACAGGCAATGTTTACCCACCCCTAACTTAAAGATCGAACATTGTCCTCAACGTTTAGAATAAGCAAGTGAATTCAAGAAACAAAAGAAAATGGATGTAGTGAGAAACTTCCCTGGTTTTGTTATTGATCGTTTATTTGCTTGAGAGAATTTCTTTGCTTTTGTTTTTTTGTTTTTTATTTGAGAGCTCCTTTTTCTTCTTTTTATTGAGTAAATCTCATACAAAGAAAAAAAGAAGAATAACTTATTCTATTTATTTGAAATGCTAAAATAAGAAAGAAAGAAAGAAAATGAAAATTGAGAAAAGAAAAACAAATGAAAATGAAAAGAAAGGAAGAGAAAATTTTGTCCTGTTGCAAATTTTTAGCGTCGTTTGCTTGACATTGGTGAAGAGGGGTGTCAATTATATGAGGGATAAGCTAAACGCAAGCCCAATTAGATTTGGTTTACATTCCGCTTATTGTAGATTTTGAGTCTATGCCCGTTCACCTTGAAGATTTTTCCTGTTTTCATGGAACATCAAAATTTTCTGTTTTTCTAAGTTTTTACTTCTTGGGGTTTTTTAAACAACTTCCCAAGATTTTGCTCTTCTTTGGACAATGGAGAGCTTTGGACTCAATCCCTTTTACATTCATTTTGAAAACGAGCAAAAATTAGAAGTTTTATTTTTGTTTTTGTTATTATTCTAAACAAATTTTGAATTTGAATTATGAGTTGAAGGTTTTTCTTTCAAACAATCTTTGTTTTTGTTATTCTAAGCATTTACAAATGATTAATCCTGATTATTCATGTGGAGACATGTGAGCAGTGGTAATCTATACAAAGGAGTTTATATAAGACCGAACCAGGAAATGACTAGTCTCGATAGATAACATCGTTCATAATTGAGACTTACATTTCACAAGGACCTGAATCCTGAGTGAGTTGTGAACTCCTGCTTATGAAGGCGGTATTTTGATTTGTATAGATGAAAGTGGCCAGATCGTTGACTCAATAAGCCGAACAATTTTGAGGATTCGTCTGATTGGGGAGTTGGGAACACAGCTACATAAGACGAAATTCACTTCTTCCCCGATGTCGGGGTAAGTAGATAAATTGCTCCTTTAAGGGTTGATTCCAGGGCTTAAACAATTTAGTGTTGCACCCTCTCCTAGCTTGAGAGGGTTTGGTATAGTTGGACTATAACTTATTGTTTATTAGAGGGATCAATGGTACTTAAGGAGTTAGATGTAACTACAGAGGCAAAACGGTAAATTTTGGCCTAATTGTACTTAAGAGCAATTTGTGAAAGGTCATCGTACTGTTGACTAGTTATACTCAATAGACACATAAATATATTTGTAGTGAGAAGAGTGTAGTTGTCGGTCTTTAGTGAAGTGCCTAATAATTAATGGATGTTGAATAATTTAATTAAAGAAGTTTAAATAATTATTCAAATACCATTGAGCTTCAAGTAACAAGTCCATGAGGTCTCCTCTGTAGCTCAACAGGGATTTAATGAGAATGAATTATGTTTTAATTTGAATTATTCAAATTAATTGAGGGAATTAATTATATGTGATATAATTAATTTAATTTAATTATATATGGTATAATTACTATAATGTATTTGATATATTATATATAAAGTTTATTTGATAGGAAATAAATATTTGAATATTATTCAAATATTAATTATATGAATTGGATTCATATAATTGAATTTAATATAAATGAAATTTATATTAAATACCATTAATGAGAGAATTAAAACTATAGGTTATATTGTATATGATACAATATTAAACTATAGGTTATATGTTTTATATCATGTAATTTATATATATATATATATATATATATAATAGCTCTATTTAAATTAAAATTAATTTATTAATTATTTTAATTTCAATTTTTTGAATAATAGGAGGGAAATAACTTTCCTCCCCTAATTTCTCTCAATTCACTACGTGAGTGGTGGTGTGTTTATGGGATTTGTTTTCTTCTTCACAAAATTTTGATTGGAATAAACAATACAAATCAATGTATGCAAGAAATTGTTTTCTCCAAAAAAGGACGCAACTTCCTTCTCAACTCCTCTCAAAATTTTCCCCCCTCTTCCAAAAACCTAAGAGCCCAAAAAACACCTTAGTGATTCTCATCCCAATAGAGAATACAGGAGGTTCTGATTGGTGGTGGCCAATTAGGGTTTCGAGATCGTTGCAGTACGTATCAATTCCAGAGGAAAGAAATTACGTGAAGAAGGTTGATCTTTAAGGGTAAGTCTCTAATCCTTATCTTAACTTCATATTGCATGCTGTAAATTTAAATTTATGCACAGTTTTTTCTGATTGTATTCCGTAGAATTTTTTGTTCTGTAAAAATTGGAATTTGGGTTCGATCCTCGCTTCCCCACTGAACCTTCACTAGTTCCTAAGTATTATAACATCAAGTGAGTATGCGAAGCTTCAAGGAAGGGGATATGGTGCTAAAGTGTGATGCAAAAAACTCGAGATCCATTTGCAGAAGCACTTGGGCCAACATGAGAATGACCGTATCAAGTAATTAAAGTAGTCAGATCTGAAACTTACGCATTGGTAGATTAGGATGGGAAGGCTCTCGTTTATCCATGGAACATAGAGTAGCTGAAAATATATTTTCATTAAGCTATTTGAAGTATTGATAAGAAGACAGTTGATCAAGCTGTTATGAATATTACATCTCGTCTTTCAACACAATCACAAGGAAAAAATGAAACAGTTAAGTTGAAAGTAAACTAAGAAAGAGGGCTGGCTCAAATCCAAAGCCCGAGCCAGTAAGCTCAACCTCAACCATGGTCAAGACGAGCTCAATGAAATTTCTAATAGGCCATGACCCAGGACAAAGGATCACTCTAAGTCCAATACATGGAAAAAATAGTTTACCCTTGGCCTCGATCAAGGCCAGTCTAAGAAAAAGTGAAATGGGGCGCACCATGACTTTAAAGGAAAATGTGTAGATATGGGATCTTAAAGGAAGACATTAAGAATGATGGAGACCAAGCACTGCTCGACATTGAGATAGAGGTCAAGGCTTTTAATGTATGGTCAAGCTCAATGATTTTGAGTATGGTTAAATCGGGTATCGGTTGGATGGAACAGATGTGACAAGTGGGTACTTCCCAAGGTGACGAGGACCACACACTGCGCGACCTCAAGACAAAAGCCAAGGCTTCCAGTGAGTGAATGCTTGATGGGTTATAGAATGACCGAGTCAAATGATGAGAAGACAAAGCTGATGTGATTTAGGGAAGTCTCTAAAAGATTTAAGAAATCTGAGATGGCATGGCTCGGTACCGAGGCCTCAATAGATAACAAAGTTTTTTCTTTAAAAAAAGAATTGGGTCACATAAATCTCAACAGGATTGAGAGATTGGTTAAGAACGGTCATCTAAATAAGTTGGAAGACAATTCATTACCACATTGTAAATCCTGTCTCTAGGGTAAAATGACAAAAAAAACTTTTTCTGGAAAAGGTCTTAGAGCCAAAAAACCCCTAGAGCTATTTCACTCAGACCTTTGTGGGCCTCTAAATGTTAAAGCGAGAGGAAGGTATGAATTTTTCATCATTTTTATAGATGATTATTCAAGGTATGGGCATGTTTACCTAATGCACCAAAAGTCTGAATTCAGTCTCAACTCACAGCCCTTGGCACACCTCAGCAGAACGGTGAGGTATAAAGGAGAAATAGAACCTTGTTGGACATGGTTCGTTCTATGATGAGTTACGCTCAGTTACCAAATTCTTTTTTGGGACATGCAGTTTGAACTGCGGTGTATATTTTGAATATAGTTCCCTCGAAAAGTGTTTTTGAAATGCCTTACGAGCTTTGGATGGGACGTAAAGGAAATTTACTTCATTTTAGGATTTTAGGTTGTCCAACACATATGGTTGTGCAAAATCCTAAAAAGCTGGAACACCGTTCAAAAGTATGTCTATTTGTAGGCTACCCAAAAGAGACAAGAGGTGGTCTTTTTTATGATCCTCAGGAAGATAAGGTATTTCTGTCGACAAATGCAATTTTCTTGGAGGAAGACTATGTAAAGAATCATCAACCTCGCAGTAAGCTAGTAATAAAAGAAATGTCAAGAGAAACAACAAACGTATCAAAAAGACTTGTTGATAGAGTAGGTCCTTCAATAAGAGTTATTGTTAGAGCAGGTCCTTCAACAAGTTGTTGATAGAACAGGTCGGTTAATAAGAGTTTTTGATAGAACAGATCCGTCAACAAGAGTTGTTGATGAAACTGAGACTCCACATCATTCTCAAGTGGTTAGAATGCCTCATCGTAGTGGGAGGGTTGTGCAATAGCCTGACCGGTACATGGTTTTAACTGAAACTCAACTCATCATTCCAGATGATGGTTTAGAGGATCCGTTGTCTTTTAATCAAGCAATGAACGATGTGGACAAAGACCAATGGATTAAAGCCATGGACCTTGAAATGGATCTATGTATTTCAATTCTGTCTGGGATCTTGTAGATCAATAAGAAGGGATAAAACCCATCGGTTGTAAATGGATCTACAAGAGAAAATAAGACCAAGCTGGTAAGGTACAGACCTGCAAAGCTAGACTTGTGGTAAAAGGGTTTACATAAAGAGAGGGGTTAGATTTTGAAGAAACCTTCTCTCCAGTTGTCGTGATAAAGTCTATTAGAATGCTCTTGTCCATCACCACATTTTTTGATTATGAAATTTGGCAAATGGATGTCAAGAAAACTTTTCTGAATGGCTATCTTGAAGAGAGTATCTATACGTCTCAACCAGAAGAGTTCATACATCAGGGTCAAGAGCAAAAGGTTTGCAAGCTTAATCGATCCATTTATGGTTTAAAACAAGCTTCTAGATCCTGGAATATGAGATTTGACGCTGCGATCAAATCTTATGGCTTTGAACAAAATGTTGATGAACCCTGTGTATACAAGAAAATCGTTAACAAAACTGTTGCTTTTCTGGTGTTGAATGTTGATGATATCTAATCATTGGGAATGAGGTAGAATATCTAGCTGACGTTAAGAGATGGCTGGCTTCACAATTCCAAATGAAAGATTTGGGGGAAGCATAGTATGTTCTTGGACTTCAAATAGTTCGGAATTACAAGACAGAACATTGGCATTATCTCAAGCATGTTATATAGACAAGATGTTGTCTAGGTATAAATTGCAAAATTCCAAGAAAGGATCTTTACCTTTCAGGCATGGAATTCACTTGTCTAAGGAATAGAGTCCTAAGACACCTCAAGAGGTTGAGAAGATGAATCGAATTCCACATGCATCTGCAATTGGGAGTATGATGTATGCAATGCTATGTACTTGTCCCGATATATGCTATGTCGTAGGAATTGTTAGCAGATTTCAGTCCAATCCTGGTCATGACCATTGGACTGCTGTTAAAAACATTCTCAATTATCTTCAAAGAACGAGAGATTATAAGCTCGTGTATGGTGCTAAGGATTTGATCCTTACTGGATACACTGATTCTGACTTTCAGACTAATATTGATTCGAGGAAATCAACTTCGGGGTCAGTATTCAATCTAAACAGAGGAGCAGTTGTGTGGAGAAGCATCAAGCAAAGTTGTATTGTAGACTCCACAATGGAAGCTGAGTATGTTGATGCAAGTGAAGCAGCAAAAGAAGCAGTATGGCTCAGAAAGTTCCTGACAGATCTGTAAGTAGTTCCTAATATGCACCTGCTTGTCATTCTCTATTGTGACCATAGCGGAGCAGTTACAAATTCAAAGGAACCACGAAGCCATAAAAATGGAAAGTATATTGAGCGGAAGTACCATTTCATCAGGGAGATTGTACATAGAGGAGACGTAATCATCACCCAGATTGCTTCCTAAGACAACTTAGCTGATCCATTTACAAAGGCCCTCTCGGCTAAAGTGTTCGAGGGTCACCTAGTAGGACTAGGTCTACGAGTTTTGCATCACTAGGGCAAGTTGGAGAATTTATGGGTATTGTAATGCCCTAGTTTATTGTATTTGTACATTTTATTCTCTCCATGTAAACTCAACATTGTATATATTGTATATGTTGATCCACTGAGTCCAAGTGGGAGTATTGTTGGGTTTTATGTCCTAAAACTTGCAGTTCGTAAAATGATAAACATTTTCTATAATCAATATATTTATTATTGATTTCATAAATTGTATGAAAGTCTAAATCCAATAAACTAAGACCCATGACTATTGTATGAGTACTTGAACTTTATGTGGAGACATAAGACTAGATCAGATTCGAGTAAATAGTCAAAATGATCTATGGTACATGAATGAGGTTGGGTACCTTATTCTGGTAACACCATTGGATGTGGCCTACTCTGTAGTTGTTACAAAGAGTTGTAAAGTGCTACATACGATGTGATCATAATTCGTACATGATATGAATTGAGGAGTGATGGCGTCATATGCAATAAGTCTGCAACAGATCAGGACCATGAAATAAGTCACTCTTACTTTATAACGTTGTTTATTGTATAAGGCTGACTATTTCACCTAGATGACCAAGGTAACTCGATCTTAATCCTGAGCTAACTTGAACTCTTGTTTATTTGAGATTGCCCTTAGATTTGCATAGGTGAGGATTGTCTCAACAGCGCTGTCTCAATAAGACTCTCATTTCAGAGGTTAGACCGGATTGATAGTTGGGGACATAGGTTGCATGATAGAGTTCACGCCTACCCAATTTAGGGATAGGAGAAAGGTTGTTCTCTCAAGTACTGAATCCAGGTCTTGAACAAGGGGCCTCACGCTCTCACTGGGTTGAGAGAGTTTGGTTTAGTGATTGGATCACAAATCAGTTCTTCATTAGAGGATCAGTAGGGAGTTAAGGAATAAGACGTAATCTCGGGGGTAAAACAGATATTTGACCTAGTCGTTATTACGAACAACTTGTGAAGGGTCGACTTGCTGATTATGGTTAAATCATGTAGACATAATATATCTACAGTGAGGGGAGTGCAACTATGGGCTTTAATGGAGTGACCCATTAGTTAACGAATGGGGATTAACCTGGTCTAATGAGTTTAGTCAATTAATCTCGGATCGTTGGAGCCCATGATATGTAGGTCCACGAGGTCCCCCTACTAGCTCCCAACGGACTAACTCTAGAATAACGTGATAATTTAATTTGAAACGTTCAAATTAGAATTAAGGGTATTAATAATTATATGTGATATAATTACATGTTTAATTTGAGAATTAAACGGAATAGGAGAATTTATATATTTAAATATGATTTAAATATATAAAGATGGATATGTGTTAAAATTTAATATTTGATATTAAATTATTTAATTTTTATTTAAAATTAATTTATGAAATTAATTTTATTTTTCAATTTTAAAATCAAAATGAATGTTAAAATCAAAATTTGATTTTTGAGATAAAATTGAAAAAGAGAAAAACAAAACACAAAATGGAAAAAGTGGTTTTTCCATTATTCATCTTTCAACTTGCTCACTCAAATGACATCTTCCTAGCCTTGTCTTCTCCAATCATGAGCTGAAACTCATGCAACTCTCTCCTTTGCATGTTGATATGCAATATAGTGAAGAGATTAGAGTGAAAACGGGCATGCAATCTATAGAGAATTTTAGAGAAAATTCGGGTTGAAGAAAAGGTTCTTCAACAAGGTTGCTGCAATGAGCTTTTCTTTTTCATCCCTTGATTCAAGCTTGTTTTGAGTCCCACAACTCAATCTGGAGCACCAAGAGAATAGTGGAGAAGATCTTGAGGTGGTCTGCAACAAGATTTGGAGAAGATAGCAGCTGGAGAAGGAGCTTTGAAGAAGTTCTACAAGAGGTATATCTTGAAACTCAAATATTTTCTACAAGAGCATGCTTTATATTTCGCTAAAATTAGTGAATTTGAGTGCTTAGATGATCCTCTTGCTTCCGCTGTTGCTGATACAATTCTACACTATACTCCCAAGTTAGCTTTTTAGGATTAAAACCCATGAGACATGGCTCAACCCACGAACCCTAACTTGGGAGTGAGGGCTAATGTTATGGGTAATTTTGGATCAAGCAAAATAGTAAAAAAGTAAATAGCGGAAGCAACCATGGAAAGACTTAAATGAGCCTAAGAGAAGGGGGCTAACTTGGGCCTAGCCCAAGCTAGCGACCTCGACTTTGGCTTGGGACCAAGGCTGACCCATGCCTAATACCTAATGTGGCATGCCTTACCCATGCCTTTGCCCAAAATAACATCTTAGGCCCAAGATATAGCTTAAAGAAGATGCTCGACCTCAGATCGGGGTCCGAGGCCTACCCTAGCCAAACACGAAATTGGGCATACCCCACGACCCGGTAGGTTACCTACTTATCCTAAAGCAACTCTAGAACCCTAGGTCAGCTTTCTCTATAAATACACCATGATAACTTCATGTGCGTAACTAGAGTTCTATTCTAAAACTCTCTAGCTTCACACTTCTTTCATTCTTTGACTTAAGCATCGAAGTTTGTGTGGCTAGTACCACATCGATGTACAGGATTATTCTTTTGTAGGCCACACTTTTCTCCCCAAATTACAAATTTAACTGTCGATGTCACGTGAAGGTCAGGTGAGTTTTCCCTGCCCCAATTTTGACATCAACAATAGATATGGTCCTGGGTATGCAAAAACATGTTAATGACAAAGAAGAAGATATAAAAGAAATGGGTGGTGAACGGTGAGGGAAAAAAGAGAAAATCCACTTCCACTAAAATATGCCATATTTTCAGCCAACTCATTAAAATATGCCTCAACATCTAATTATAGTCATTCCATTGTCACGTCAATTTTCTAAATATTGTGAAATTTCACCAACCCACTACTTGAACGTGTTTATGATAAATGTGGATTTAGTATAAGTGATCATGAAAGCTATGTTTATGTTAAACATGTTTCAAAAGATTATGAAGTTGTGAATTGAAGGCTGAATTTTGGAAAGAATTTGATACAAAAAATTTAGATCCAGCAAGCACGATTCTAGGTATGAAATTTTCTAGTGACAGAGATACAAGCAAACTCATAATTACACAACAAGATTACCAAGGCAATGTGGTTAAAAGGTTTCATCTTAATGTTGTAAAGTTGATGACTATTCCATTAGCCTCTCGTTCCAAATAGTCAAAGATTTAGTCCTTGAAGACAGGCACAAAACTTGCAGTTATGACAAAGGTATCTTACTCTAATGTCATAGGATGTTTGATGAATGGAATGACGTTTACTCGTTCATATTTATATTATGCAATGGGTGTTATTAGTCGTTTTATGAGTTTTCCTGATAAAAATCATTGGGAATCTATAAAATGGGTAATCAAGATGTAAAAAGTACAAAAAATATGGTTCAATTTCCATAGCATGTGATTATGATGTTCAGTGTTTA
Organism: Benincasa hispida; assembly: GCF_027475165.1. Classification (NCBI taxonomy): domain Eukaryota; kingdom Viridiplantae; phylum Streptophyta; class Magnoliopsida; order Cucurbitales; family Cucurbitaceae; genus Benincasa; species Benincasa hispida. Next base: position 50,615,149 of record NC_143486.1, read on the forward strand.
GAATGTTTTGTTGATGTTGATTTTGCTTCTATTTTAAATAAGAGAATACATTGGTTTTGTGTTTAAAGTGTTTGAAAATACAATTAGTTGTGGAGATCTTCACTCCAGTATATGGTGACCTTATCTACCAACCGAGTCAGAGTATATATTGCTTTATGTAAACTTGTTACGGAAGTAATTTGGTTGAAAGGGTTACTCTGACATGTTGGGAGATATATCAAACCTACCATTTACTGTGATAGTCAAAGTACTCTTGTACTTTTGAAAAATCCTTTATTCCATGATCGAACCATACATGTTGATGTTAAGTTTCATTTCTTGAGAGATGAAGTGAGTAAGGACAGTGAAGCTAAGAAAGATTGCACCTAAAAATAATCTTACTGATATGTTCGTTAAATCTTTTTTTCTGTGATCTACTTAAGGTAGGTGTTGGCAATGTTGCTTGTTTATGCTTAAGAGTCATGATTTGCTTTATTTTTTTGTCTCTCTCATTCAATTGATTTTAAAATTTGAATGCAAACGTTGGCTTTGATTATGTTTTTCACCTATTTTCTTAATTTTTGCAACTACCTCCTTCAATTAATTTTAAATTTGATCCAACACTGGCTTTGAGTTTTTTTTCACCTATTTTCTTTATTTTTGCAACACACTCTCATGCAATTGTAGTTCATGATCGCACAAAACAGTTTGAAGTGAACATATACTAGCTCGTAGTTATAGTTGTAGACAATGATATTTGGATATGATTCCATTTATTCATCCATATCTTGCCCTATGCAGCAAGAATCTTCAATTACATTTGTATTCACATGAGTTTTATCGTCTATCAATGTTAAACCAACTATACAATGTAGATGTATTTCCAATTGGGACAATCATTCAATTTGCATAATTGATAATTCTAAAAAAGAGCTAGTTTTCTCTCCCTAATTCTATCCATTTGTATAATTCTTATCCATAAAATGTTCATTTTATAGGTAAATTCGTCTTGGAAAGACAAAAAGAGTCATTGAGGAGAAATTTGAGCTAAATTGGAGTTAAAATGCACCTTGGAGTAGCTAATTTGAAGAAGACAAAAAATTTACAAAAATGTCATCCTAATAGTGTCACTATCCTATCCCCACGCTGTTGTGCAATGCTGAAAGGCAGGAGTCGTATATACAGGGTAACGTTGCGACGCTGCCACTAGTGTCCCGACATTACGGGTTTTGAAGGTAAAAGAAGAGATCTGCACACGCCTCAGTTTCTCCCAGAGTTGCAATGCCGTCATAACCCTACTCCAACACTTGAGGTATGAAATCGATAAGAGAGTTGCGATGCTACCCTCAGCGTTGCAACGCTACACCCTTGATATAAAAGAAATTTGTGCATTTTTACACAAGAGAGATCAAAACTCAACTCAATTTTCTCTCAATTTTCTTACCTTTTTGCACTTTTTCTTTTAATCTTTCCTTACCTTTGATGCACCCATGCTACTCCTTGATCAAATCTTAAAGAAGATGCTACATTAAGGTAAGTAATCTAGTTTAGTTTAGGTTAGATTCTTAATTATCTTGGTATGAGACTGAATTTTCAATAATCTCTCATGTAATTTCTTAAATTCTGTAATAAGCTCTTGCTGAAATTGATTCTTGAATGTGAAATAGCTTCTATGCATTGGATTTAAGAATTTTTGGCCAACTTTCTTTTATTCAATGAATGCTAGAAATAATAGCATGTCTGTGTGCTTAATTTCTTAGGGCAACCACAACTAAAAAGTGCAAAGAGAAATTGCATTGTATGACAAATATATTTTAAGAAACCAAAGCTGTGACTTCAACTTTTATGTAATTGCAGGTGTGACAATCACATAACAATCACATAGAAATCAAATAGTAATCACATAACAATCACATAGAAATCAGATAGTAATCAAATTTTCACGCGGAAGTCATTTAACATGTTTACAAAAATGTAAAGCTTTAGGGACACGTGCCCAATTTTCAATTTGTTTTTTTATTAAATTTGTAATCGCCCCAAGTGCAAATGTGTGAATTTAGGTTATTGGGATTAATCTTGTTCACAATTATGCATGCTTAGTAATTCAAGAATAATTGGACTATTAACCTAGGCTTTCCGAACTACTAATCCAATCTTAGTCAAGAATTTCTTTTTCTTAATGCAAATGAACAATTAATTAGGTCGCTATCAATTCTTATTAATTGAGTCATTTAGGTTTTATTACTTGTTTAATAAAAAAATTAGGGTTATACATTTCTATGCTTTTAGGGTGTATAGATTAACTAGCAAGAATCTTGATTTTGTTAAATGCCTATGATTACCAAGAAAAATTAAGAAGAAATCTAACTAAACTAGATCATTGAACAAAAATCGAGTTTTCATTTTTTAGTATCTCATTTACTTTTCTTTTGTACAATTTTGTCATCCCCTCCCCCAACAATAGAGTTCGTTAATTGTTTTAGGACTAGTGGATGGTTCTTTATGGATTCGACCCCTACTTACCGCTTATACTACCTTTTTTAGTATAAGTTATAGGAATGAAAAAATTACAAATAATGTTTTTTTAGTTTAAGGTTTAAGAGAACGACGTTAAATCCTTCCTAAGGATAACCTACCCTTCCATATGAAAGTCTCATACATATGTCTAGTGCCAAGCAACCAGCTGGTAGGTTAATGAAGAAAAGATTATTGTCTTGTAATGAGAGGAGATTAGATGTAAAGTATGGTGGATGTGGAAAGGTGGAGCACAATCACAACATTTGCAAAATTTATGTATTGAACTGATGTTATAAAGTCCATTAGTAACTGCATTAGTTAAATAACATTTACTTGTATACATGTAATATGTTTTTCTTTAGTACATTTCAAGTTTATGAACATGGTTTATTTCCCTTCATAATAAAAATTGGTGTTTTGTTTTATTTTTAGAGAAATATTAATAATTATATTGTATACGCATTATCATTAAGAGATCACATCACCATGCAATTATTGGAGGAAATGATATATAAGAACTAAATATACTAGTAAACTGATTTACCTACTAGAAACAATATATTCAATGTATAATATTCAAACTTAAACGTAAGTCAAATGGTATAACAAGGTTTAGATATGAAAATGACCAAAGACTTGAAAAAGAATCTAAAAGCCTTTGGAGATTCAAACCAGCGGAAAGCTAGCGATCGCCAATTCTTTTTTTCATTCCTTCAATCCAATCTCATGGGCTTGTTACATTTGGAGGCGCTCTCCCCCTTTAATAAGTTTGTAAAAAGGCGGACTTTCTTTGACTAAAAAGCAAACCCCACCCTAGGTTGTGGCAACTTTCTACTCCTCCTAAGCCTGGCAAGCCGAAGTATGGAAATGTGCTAAGCTTGCTTTCTGTTCTCATTACCTTGGACTATCGGTTGAGACATCCAAAGGTGTAGATTCCCATTCGGCTTGGATCCAACAACATAAGTCATATTATTTCGACTTTTTGGGGAAAATCAGTTTTTGGATATCTAGGCATGGTTTATGTCATGATCATAGTTGGCCCAAAGTCGTGGTCGTACATCATTCTCATAGTAAATCAACACTGGAGGTTGCCGTCGATACACAATCTGAAAAGGGGCAAAGCCAGTAGAAGCATTATATGTAGTGTTATACCAATATTCTGCCCAATGCAACCAGTTAATCCATTCTTTCGATCGCTCGCCACAGAAGCACCTCCAATACATTTCCACGCTGCGATTCACTACCTTTGTCTGACCATCCAACTGAGGATGAGAAACTGTACTGCGATGGAGTTTGGTACCTGACAGTCGAAACAACTCTTGCCAAAAGTGACTCACAAACTCCTTGTCTCAGTCCGAGACAATGGGCTTCAACACCCCTTATTTCTCTACAAAATATATCTACTACAATACCAGCATTTAAAGGGTCTTTCAAAGGCAAGAAATGAGCATACTCCACAGATCGATATGCTTCCACAATCGTTTCTTGTTTAATAGCCAAGAATCTTCCACAGATCGATCCACCTCTTAAAGATCGGAATTGGGCTAACATCCTTCTCTTTAAGTCTTCCTAATCTTTGAACAGCTCTCTGCTTACCTTCGACCGGTGCCAGTCTAACGTGGTGCCATCGAAACTCACAACCGCCACCGTCATCTTCTCAGATTCAGTCAACTTATGAACTTGAAAATAGCGGACTGCTCTATATAACCACGCGTTTGGATCACTTCCACTAAACACCGGCATTTCTACTTTTTTGAATTCACTCCCGTCGCAAATCACTTTTTCACCGGCTGCTTTCACCGAACTATTTGTTCCACACACCGTATTGGCATTCGATCCTTCTGCCTCTTCTGTCACCTTTGCTTTTTCTTTGGTCATTTCCGTAACATAGGAAATGAACATTTGTTGATGTTTCTCTGCCTACAATCCCAATTACTCAGTGCTCTTTGCTAACGTTGCCAAATTCTCCTCTATGGTTGAAAATTTCTGCATTTCAACTCTGAGTTCAGAGATCTCTTGGTCCAGTAACTCCAGTTTCTCTTCAAAACATTTTTGAACCTTGCTTGTCCAGGTGGTTGCTCTGATACCAATTTGTTAGGATACTGATTATTGAAAGACTTTATTATCGTAATGAGTTGGTACAATCTCCCGGAATAGGTACCAAATGATGAGCGAACTCTTTATTAAACAATATGAGTCAAATAAAGACTAGACGGTTGCTTATCAAACTCTAAACAATCGTTTACAAACTCTATACGATCACTTACAATCTCTACGCGATCGCTAAGTAATACTAGACGATCGCTTACAAAACACTCCGCGGTCACTTACAAGATACTACACGATCGCTAACAATTTATTGCATGATCGCTTACCAAATACTAAACGATCGCCTACCAAATGCTACACGATCACTGGCTCTACTACTCGATCACTTAGTAGAAGAGGTAGACGATGAGCGACACACTATGATTGAATCTACACGATAGAGACTTTCGAATTGTTGGATTTTATGTCCTAAAAATCTAAATCCAATAAACTAAGACCCATGACTATTGTATGAGTATTTAAACTTTATGTGGAGACATAAGAGTGGATCAGGTTCGAGTAAATAATCAAAATGATCTATGGTACATGAATGAGGTTGGGTACCTTATTCTGGTAACACCATAGGATGCAGCCTACTCTGTAGTTGTTACAAAGAGTTGTAAAGTGCTACATACAATGTGATCCTAATTCGTACATGTATGCGAGACTCCATCAAAATCTGCCACTCGTTTGGCGACGCTTTCTTTTCTATGAACACCCTACACATGTTATGACATGAGGAGTGGGGGCGTCCTATGCAATGAGTTTACATAAGATCAGGACCAAGAAATAAGTCACTCTTACTTTATAACGTCGCTTATTGTATAAGATTGACTCTTTCACCTAGATGACCTAGGTAACTCGATCTTAATCCTGAGCTAACTATGAACTCTTGTTTATTCGGGATTGCCCTTAGATTTACATAGGTGAGGGTTGGCTCAACAGCGCCGGCTCAATTAGACTCCCATTTCAGGGGTAAGACCAGATAGATAGCTAGAGACATAGGGTGCAAGACAGAGTTCACGCCTACCCGATTTAAGGATAGGAGAAAGGTTGTTCTTTCAAGTACTGAATCCAGGTCTTGAACAAGGTGCCCCACCTTCTCACTAGGCTGAGAGAGTTTAGTTTAGTGAAATGATCACAAACCTCATTAGAGGATCAGTAGGGACTTGAGGAATAAGACGTAATATCGAGGGTAAAACATATATTTGACCCAGCCGTTATTACGAATAACCTGTGAAGGGTCGACTTGCTAATTATGGTTAAATCATGTGGACATTATATATCTACAGTGAGGGGAGTGCAACTATGGGCTTTAATGAAGTAACCCATTAGTTAACGAATGGAGATTAATTTGGTCTAATGAGTTTAGCAAATTAATCTCGGATCGTAGGAGCCTATGATCTGTAGGTCCGCGAGGTCCCCTGCTAGCTCGGAACGGATTGGCTCTAGAATAGCTTGATAAGTTAATTTGAAACGTTCAAATTAGAATTAAGAGAATTAGTAATTATATGAGATATAATTACATGTTTAATTTAAGAATTAAATGGAATAGGAGAATCTATATATTTAAATATGATTTGAATATATAAAGATGGACATGTGTTAAAATTAATTTAATATTTAATATTAAATTAATTATTTTTTATTAAATAATTAATTTATGAAATTAATTAAAATTTTCTTTTTAAAATCAAAATATATTTAATAAAATCAAAATTTGATTTTTGAGATAAATTTGAAAAAGAGAAAACAAAGCACACAAAATGGAAAAAGAGGTTTTTCCATTATCCATCTTTCAAGTAGCTCACACAAAATGCATTCAATCTTGTCTTGTCTTCTCCAAGCATGAGCAGTAATTCGTGCAAGCCTCTCCTTTGCATGTTGATATGCAATATAATGAAGAGATTGAAGTGAAAATCGGGCATGCAATCTATAGAGAATTTTAGAGAAAATTCTGGTTGAAGAAAGAGTTCTTCAATAAGATTACTGCAGTGAGCATTTCTCCTTTATCCGTTGATTCAAGATTGTTTTGAGTCCCACAACTTAATCTAAAGCACCAAGAGAATAGTGGGGAAGATCTTGAGGTGGTCTACAACAAGATTTGGAGAAGATAACAGCTGGAGAAGGAGCTTTGAAGAAGTTCTACAAGAGGTATGTCTTGAAACTCACTTGTTTTCTGCAAGAGCATGCTTTATATTTTGCCAAAATTAGTGAATTTGAGTGCTTAGATGATCTTCATGCTTCCGCTATTGCTGGTACAATCCTACACGAACTCCCATTCTCGAGAGCTCACCTTCCTCACTTCTGGTATTCAAAATCCTCTATCCCCTCTCTTTCGATTTCTTTCTTCTTTTAAACCTCTACTTCTCTCAACAGAATTGAAAGTAGTCTTTCTTGATATTGCAACATAATCAGAGGCCTATCAATTACAAAATAAAATCAAATAAATACAAAAATTGAAATATTTTTGAAACATAACTTTTTCAAATTGAAGAAACTACAAATTTAACTTTCAAACATGTTAAATTTGTACATGAAACATCATCTTAATTTGAAGTTTCAATCCCATTCGAAAGTTTCTAATAATAAATTTAATCTACATAATTAAATCCATTTTTATGTTGCAAATATTCACCAAAGTTTTACTTTCTTTCGATATAAATATCCACTACCACAAAATAGTATTTCTTTACGTTTTTTCAATGTCAAGTGTCACTTTTCTTGACATTTTAAACAAGGTCAAGGAATCCAGTGTCAAGAATGTGGATGTTCTTGACTAGAAAAAAAAAATCAAGAACAATGACACTTGACATGTTTGAAATGTCAAGAAAAGTTTTACTTGATATGTGAAAAATGTCAAGATATACTTTACTTGTTACTTTAAAAATGTCAAGAATATAGGTGTTCTTGACAAAAATAAGGTGTCGAGTGCAAAACTTCTTGACAATTTTTACTTATCAAATATATCTATATCTTGACATGTTTAACTCGTCAAGTATGTTTGTGTTCTTTTTTTTAAAATTTTAATATGGATGTTGTTGGGATTGATACCCTAAATCTCATGGTCTTGGATTTTGTAACTGTATTTGTACAAATAATTTATTTATTTAATAAAATAAGAGGTATTTTATTCGACATTTAGTTGCATTAACCTATAAAAACTAATAAACTAAGATCCAAGGTTATGAGTTGTAACTTAAACATGTATGTGGAGACATATAGGTATATCATGATTAAGTGATAACCTAAACGGTCTGTAGTAGATGTATAAGGCTGAGTATCTTATCTTGGTGACACTACAAATATGACCCACTTTGTAGTTGTTACAATATTGTAAAGTGCTACAAATGATCTGATTCAGATCATTCATGTGGAGACATGTGAGTGAGGATATTCTATAAACAGTTTGTATAAGATCGAACGACCAAATGAATAGTTTCTTTATATAACACCGTTACTAGAAGAGGCTTACATTTCATCAAGATAACCATAGATGACTTGACCTGAATCCTGAGTGAGTCGTGAACTCCGGCTTATGAAGGAGGTCCTTTGATTTGTATGGGTAAGAGTGACCAGATTCGCCGACTCAATATACCTACCATTTTGAGGATTCGTTTAATTGAGGAGCTGAGAACGCAGCTATACAAGAAGCAGTTAACTCTATCCCTTCTGTTAGGGAAAATAGAGAAATTACTCCCTAAAGGGTTGATTCCGAGGCTTGAAGCCACACCCTCTCTCGGTTATAGTTCGACTACAACTAATTTTTCATTAGAGGAATCAATAGTACTTAAGGAGTTAGATGTAAAAATGATAATTTTGGCCAGCTGTACTTATGAGCAATTTGTGAAGGGTCAACGCACTGTTGATTGGTAATATCCAATGGACATAGAAATATATCTATAATACGGAGAGTGCAGTTGTCGATTTTTAGCGGAGTGTCCAATAGAGAAAAGAAGTTGATGAATTTAATTGAAGAGTTTAATTGATTAATCAAGTACCGCTTTAATCTATAGGTTCACAAAGTCCCATTGTTAGCTCAATTGGGATTTATGAGAATCGAATTAATTTCTGATTAATTTGAATTGTTCAAATTAATAAAGGGAATTAATTATATAAGATATCATTAAGTTAATGTATGTGATATATTATAATATAAAATTAATTATATGAGATATAATTAACATAATTTATGTGATGCATTATAATATAAATTTTTATTTGAGAGAAATAAATATTTGATATGAATCAAATATTAATGAACATTCATATTATAAAGTATAGGTTAAAATTAATGTAAGTATGATTCATATTAAATACTATAGGTTAAATGAGAGAATAATAAACTATAGGTTATATCATATGTGATATAATATAAACTATAGATCATATAATATATTAGATATAACATATGGTTTAATATATGATATATATATTAATTTAAAATTTAAGTTTTGGGAGGGGAGTTATTGGTGAACCACCCCTCCGCCCTTTCTCTCGTTGAACGTGAGTTAAGGTAGAGGAGGGATATAGATCCTCTTCTTCTTCCTATACTCAGAGAAGAGAAACTCTCAAAATTTTTGTTCTCTGTGAACAATTGATCTCAGAAACAAAAAAAAAAAAAAAAAAAAAAATCTTCATCCCTTCCGAAGTTACTATTGAAGCCCACAGAACTCTCAGCGATTCTCTACCTTAGAGAATAATTTCGAAATCATTGTGATGGTTTCTCATTTGGTTGTTGTGATCATGAGTTCGAGGGAGAAGGAGATTGTACAAATTTTTCATGACCGAAGAAGATTTATGTGAAGAGTTTTGGTCTTCTAGGGTAAGTTGCATTCATCCCTTATTTCCTCTCGGTATTCTATAGAATGCATGCTTAATTAGAATGTTATATCTATGATTTCATCCTCTGTATGTTTAGATGTTCTGTAAAGTTAAAATTAGGATTTCGATCTTTCCACTACGAGTATTCACGTACTCTTTCAATTGGTATTAAAGCGTGGTTGAGTCCAAATTTTATTTTGGGTTTTAATTCTTCATTGATGAATGTTGAATGGTATTTTGCACATTTGGATGGTTTCGGGATTGGCTTTATAGAATTCTGTTGTTTAATTTTGATTCGTTATGTAAGGCTGGTTGTTTTTTTTGTATAGTTTAATTGTTATCGAGTCTATAATTCATGTTCAGATCGTTCGTGATCATGTTCCGACTTCGATTTGGTTGAAAAGGGAGCACGAATAGAGTTTTTTGGTTGATCGGGGGAGTAGAGCAAGCTTACTGCCTTGGAGCATAAAGCTGTAGCGTAACAATGCTCGCCTTACACTACAAAGTAGAGAGCGTAGTGTCATTATGCTCTTGCTGCAGCGTCTTTATGCTCCTGCTGTAGCGTCGTTATGCTCCTGCTGCAGTGAACAGGCATAAATGCACGTTATAATAGTACTAAGTTCTTAAACAATGTTGGCTTGCGTTGATAAAATATGTTAGATTGCATCCAAAAAGCATTCAATTCATAACATTGTGGTCGCATGCGGTCATCGCATAGAAACAGTTGATTTTTGTATTTTTATGCAGAATATGCGTTGATGCAAGGTGAAAAGAGCGAACATAAGAAATCAGCGGACGAGTGCAGCATTGCCGCAAGGCCTTGTGGTGATTTGTGTTCGCAAACATCTGCTAGAGAAGGATTGCTGCATAGAGCCGGCACAACTTGGTGGGCACATCTGGTGAAAGGCATAATTAATCACAATGGGACAGAAAGCTAATGTCAGTTGAATCCGAATTAAGTTGACAGCCACTAACGATAACAACTACATCTAGCTTTTCGATGACAAATATTCAACGCATCAGCCAGAGAATTAAAGCCATCCCATCCGTGCAATCATAGGAGAGAAGTCGCCTTTCACCTCGAAGCTCTATAAATATCAAAGGTATCCTTTAGAAAAGGAGTTCCACGAGTTGACAAGTTCGGAGAGTTAGAGAATTTTCCCTTAGATAGTTTAGCCTTGCTCTTAGATTTTCTTTTGTTTTAAGGAAGAAGTGAGAGAAGAAGGTTGTGCTGATAGATCGTTCTGGTAAGCTTGGGAGAGCACCGGAAGCTTCAAGATCAGAGAGAGGGCCGACTCCTGTGGAAGTAGGAATATCTTTTGAACCGAATAGAGATTGCCAGTGTAAAAGCCTCGGTCAGCAAGGGATTGCTACCAGACTCTCTACCTTTATCTTCCATTGTTGTTTGTATTCAACTCATTTATAGAAATGGAATTTGCTTCTTTATATCAGTTCACTCTCTATTATTTATGCACGAGTAGCTAAATCTGTTGAATGGGTTAAGAAGCACTTAGCTAGCTTAACTGGGGATCTTCATTCTATGCGATTATCTTGTATTATGTATGCTTCATTCGTCCATTAAAGATACTTGGGAAAGTAGTCTAAGGATAGGATCTAGGCTTAGGAAGGTCAGATCAGAATCTAGGCTTGGGAGAGTCAGATTAGAATGCATAATCAAGAGATAGGAGCTTAGGAATAAGCACTGTTTGCTATTAACGCATCGCATGCATCCTAGAGATAGGATATGATTGTATGCGGTCACCTTACCTTTGTGCATCTTGCAACACCGCATAGGAAAAGAGTAGAGACTTAGGAATAAGTTCTATGGACACTTTTGTATTCAACATATGCGTTCTAAACTCAGGAGCATCTCATTTGCATTGGAAAATGATTTGTTGTGCATGGTTGTAGCATGATCGCATAGTCTGACGCATTCCTAAGTAATGCTAGCTAAAGACCTTCTCAACCCATTCTTCCGCACACTCAGTGCATCTATCACACAATCAGAACTTTCTCAAATCCTCTGCATTTTTCTATTTTCATTACCACATACAACAACTCCAACAACTTATTTATTTATTTGGTTACCGCAAAGTTTTCCTAAAAACTATCACCGCAACCTTTTTTCCCAAGTCCCTGAGTTTGACCCTAGACTTACCAGAAAACTCAGTGGGGTTTACACTTATATTTCACTGAGAAAACTTGAGTGCTCAACGTAACTCTATCAACGCATTCCATCCATAATTCCACATCATAAAATAACGTATCAAGTTGTTGTCGGGGACTTCGGCAAAATAGTGTGCTAATGGTATTTTTTCTGATTTCTTTGCAGACTCTCAATCTCTGACGAATTACAAACCAGAGATTGAGAGGTCGTTTAGATGACTATTAAGAGACCGTCAACAACAACAGCCAGATAAAGAAGATCTAATGGAGTAGCCTAGAAACGGAGCACCAAATGAAAACAACGTCATGGCGAATCCAATCCTGCTGGCAAACGATCACAATAGGCTCATTAGGGACTATGCATCGCCAAACTTTTATGATTTCTCTCAAGGAACCATGAGGCCTGCCCTCGATGGAAGCCGATTCGAGATGAAAACGATGATATTGCAGATGATCTAGTCTATAGGACAATTCGGAGGACGACGTGGCGAGGACCCGCACACTCACCTACGTAGTTTTATATAAATCTGCAATACTTTTGTGTTCACGAACATCTCTGCCAAAGAAGTTCGACTAACTTTGTTCCCATTTTCTCTTTGTGATCAAGCAAGAAAATGGGCGTATTCTCTCAAGCCGGGAGAGATCACTTCATGGGAACAAGTCGTAGAGAAATTTATGAAGAAATATTTTCCACCTACTGAGAATGCTAGACGAAGGAAACTAATCACGAATTTTGAACAAGACATGGATGAATCGCTCAGCAATGCCTGGGTGAGGTTTAAGAGGTTGGTCCGGGACTGTCCACACAATGGATTGTCAAATTGCCTTCAGATGGAAATCTTTTATCACAGATTAAATCTCGCTTCACAGACCGCTGCCAATGCGGCAGTCACTAGTGGTATGCTTGACAAAACGTATGATGAGGCTAAGAACATCTTAGATCGCATCTCTAAGAACCACGAGGATTGGAGAGAAAGTGATCAGAGACTGAGAATCAAGGATAACGACGCAAGTAATGGTGCTATTACTTCACAATAGAATCAGATGACCGCAATGATGAACTTAATTCAGGGAATTGCCATCAACAATCCAACACCGCAAAATGGGTAAGTCAACGCAATTAGTCCAAACACCGCAAGGTGTGCGATTTGTGGTGATGGGCACGCAACGGAAGAATTCCCACAGAATCCATAGTCTATTTACTTTGTGAAAAATAATCCATTTGCTAATACCTACAACCTCGGGTGGAGAAACCACCCCAATTTTACATGGAAGAATCAGCAACAAAATTTCCAACCTGTGGCGCAGAAAGAAGGGCCACCTGGATTCTTTCCGCACAATAACGGTTAGACAAGCAATCAAGACAGTAGCTCACAACCGCCGCAATCTTCCTCCCTAGAACGCCTATTGAAGCAATACATAGAGAAAAATGAAATTGTGCTTCAAAGTCAGGTTATGTCCATCTACAATCTAGAATTACAAATGGGCCAGATTGCAAGTGAGCTAAAGAACAGGCCGCAAAGGGCTCTGCAGAGTTCAACAGAACTCTCACGCAACCTCGGGGGATCAGGTAAAGAGCAATGTCAGGTTGTGACATTGCAGAGTGGAAAAACTATGGAGGGAGAAAAGAAGGAGCTTAGCCGCACTGTTCCCATTGCGTTGGAACCTAAAATTGCGGTGACATAAGAAGAAGAAGGAGAAAAAAGAAGCAATAGAGCTAGAAGTTGCGTCCACCGCAAAGCCAACAGAGGAGGGGACCGTGAAAGTGCAGTTACCACCTTTCCCGCAGAGACTAAGAAAGAAAAAGAATGAAGAGGTATAGTACCAACGCTTCCTATCTATGTTAAAACAATTACATATTAATATTCCATTCAGTGAAGCGATTGAGGAGATGTCTTCCTACGCAAAGTTTCTGAAGGATATGGTAACCAAGAAGAGGGGAGTTGGTAAGTTTGCCACGATGGCTTTAACGCAAAGTTTGAAATCAATAATTCCACCAAAGATGAGCGATCCTGGGAGCTTTACTATACCCTACTCCATAGGAGAACTGTACATCGAACAAGCCTTGTGTGACCTTGAAGCCAGCATCAATTTGATGCCTCTGTCGATCTTTAAGCAGCTAAATGTGAGGCAACTTGCACTCACAACCGTGACTCTCTAACTTGCAGATAGATCTCTAGTAAATCCAGAGGGAAAGGTGGAGGACGTGCTACTCATCATCGACAAGTTTATCCTACCAGCCGACTTCATCATCTTGGATTACGAGGCCGGCAAAGATGTGCCCATCATCTTGGGGCGACCATTTTTATCAACAGGTTGTGCCCAGATTGATGTGCATGAAGAAGAGATCACTTTGAGCATCAATTAACAGAAGCTCAAGTTCAACATAATCCGTGCCATGAAGTTTCTTGGCGAAGAAGATCTGCATGACTTAAACGACGACTAGAATTTGATTGAAGAAGAAAAGTTTGATGAAGAAAATGAAGAAGAGGATGCAAGCGCATCCATTGCTACCTGTAATTCGATCATAACAAAAACAAGCAAGGAAGAAGAGATGATCGCAAACCAAGAAGAAGAGCCAATAGAGAAAGAAAAGAGAAAAATAATGCAACCGTCTCTAGTAGAACCACCAACAATGGAATTAAAGACCTTGCCGAACCACCTAAAGTACGCATTTTTTGGGCAGAATGAGAAGCTTCCAGTAATAATTTCCTCGGAACTTAATGAAGACCAGGAGAATGCGTTGATGAGCATTCTGAGGAAACATGTGTGAGCAATTGGTTGGACGCTCGCCAACATTCGAGGAATTAGCCTAGCATACTATATGCACTGTATTCATCTCGAAGAAGATCACAAGGCAACGATCGAACAACATCGCAGACTTAACCCTGCGATAAAAGAGGTCGTTAAAAAGAAGATCATTAAATGGTTAGATGTGGGCGTTATTTATCCGATAGCAAATAATGCATGGGTCAGCCCCGTGTAGTGTGTGCCTAAAAAGGGTGGCATGACAGTAGTCCCGAACGAAAACAATGAGCTGATACCGCAAAGAATCGTCATCGGGTGGTGTATTTGCATGAACTACCGCAAGCTGAATGCGGCGACAAAGAAAGATCATTTCCCTCTACCGTTCATTGACAAAATGCTAGATCGTCTAGCCGGAAATGACTTTTACTACTTTCTAGATGGTTATGCCGGGTATAACTAGATTATGATTGCTTTCTGGATGGTTATGCCATTCGGCCTTTGCAATGCGCCAAGCACGTTCCAAAGGTACATGATGGCCATCTTTTCAGACTACCTTGAGAACTCTATTGAAATCTTCATGGATGACTTCTCTGTCTATGGGCACACCTATGAAGTCTGTCTAGCCAACCTAGAGAAGATACTGAAAAGATGCAAGGAGACGAATCTCATTCTTAACTGGGAAAAATGCCATTTTATGGTAAAAGAGGGAATCGTGTTGGGGCACAAGGTATCTCGGGATGGGTTGGAGGTGGATAAAGCAAAAATAGAAGCAATTGAAAAACGTCCACCTCCAACAAGCGTGAAGGCTGAACGAAGTTTCTTGGGGCATGCCAGAATCTAGAGACGCTTTGTCAAAGACTTTTCGAAAATAGCACGACCACTGAGTACGTTGTTAGAGGCTGACAGGAAATTTGATTTCAACGACAATTGCCTCAACGCATTCAAAATTTTGAAGAATGCATTGATTATCGCACTCTACTGGACACCTCCTTTGAAATAATGTGCGATACAAGTGGGTATGCGATGAGAGCAGTCTTGGCACAGAAGAGAAAAACAATCTTACATCCCATCGCATATGCGAGTAAGATGTTAAATCCTACTTAGACAAATTATACCACCACAGAGAAAGAGCTACTTGCGGTAATTTTTGCATTGAAAAAATTTCGAGCATATCGGCTGGGAACAAAAGTACTCATCCATACTGATCATTCGACGATAAAGTACTTAATGACAAAGAAGGACGCAAAGCCGAGGTTGATCAGATGGGTTCCCCTCCTTCAAGAATTTGACATAGAAATAATTGATCGAAAGGGGACGGAGAACCAAGTTGCGGATCACTTTTCTAAATTGGAAAACCTTGAAATTGACAGCAATGAATCAGAGGTGAGTGCGGTGTTCCTGGATGACCAGCTGTTCCATATTGAAGAATTGCCTTGGTATGCTGACATAGTTAACTATCTGGTTTGCGAACAATTTCCTGAAGATTATACCTACACCAATAGAGGAAGCTCAAACATGAATGCAGATATTATTACTGGGACGAGCCGAATCTATACAAAAGGGGGGCAAACTAGATTCTGCGACTATGCGTACCAAATGCTGCTCAACCACGCATATTATCACAATGCCATTACTCACCATATGGTGGGCACTTTGGAGGACAGCGCACCACAGCTAAGGTTTTACAGAGTGGATTCTTTTGGCCAACATTGTTTAAGGATGTAGCTGGCTATGCCATGAAGTGTGATCGGTGCCAACGCACAGGCAACATTTCACGAAAACATGCAATGCAGATGAACATCGTCTTTGAGCTTGAGTTGTTCGACGTATGAGGTATCGACTTCATGGGATCATTCCCTCCCTCGAATGGTAAACATTATATCTTATTAGCCATCGACTATGTATCCAAGTGGGTAGAGGCAGTGGCATGTGTCGTAAGCGATGAGGCGGTAGTCTCTCAATTCTTGAAGAAAAACATTTTCACTCGTTTTGGCACTGCACGTGCCATAATAAGTGATGAAGGATCCCACTTTATCAATCATACTGTCAAGGAGCTGCTGCACAAATATAACATTCTCCACAAAGTGGCCACTGCATACCATCTGCAAATGAATGGTCAGGCTGAGGTGTCCAATCGAGAAATCAAGCTAATACTTGAGAAGGTGGTAAAGCCTTTGCAAAATGATTGGGCAACAAAGCTCGATGATGCGTTGTGGGCATACCGAACTGCATTTAAAAAACCCATAGGTATGTCCCCGTATACGTTGGTATTTGGTAAGGCGTGTCATTTACCTTTGGAGCTGGAATACAAGGCATTGTGGGCGATGAAGAAACTGAATTTTAATTTGAAGAAAGCAGGAGAAGCTAGAAAACTTCAACTAGTCAAGCTGAAGGAATGGAGAATGAGCGCATATGAGAACGCAAAGATTTACAAGGAGTGCACAAAGCGCTGGCACGACGAACACATATGCGGTAAAGACCTCCATGTGGGACAAAAGGTCTTGCTCTTCAATTCACAACTACGGCTCTTTCCTGGAAAGTTAAAATCATGCTGGTCCGGACCCTTCATCATTAAAGAAATATTCCAACATGGTGCGGTGGAGCTAATTACTGAAGACGGGAGCCATACTTTTAAAGTTAATGGGCAGTGAGTAAAAGCATATCACGAAGAAGACTGGCATCGTCGAGTCGACTCTGTGGAACTGAGAAACTTTGAATAAAGAAAGAAGTAGGTGGTCCCTGCATTATCAGACCATCGAAATTCATCAGGGACGCAAGTTGTGGTAATCATGGAGTTTTCAAACTTTTCTCTACTACTATGAATTTTCATTCCACTATTTCTTTTCAGCTCTTTATCTATTACTTATTCTCTAAAAAAAATTGCGGGAAAAGAATGTTGTTTTGTTTAAAAAATTATTTGACCCTCTCATTGTTTTTCTTGCAACGATCGAGGCACAGGATTGCGGAGGTGTTACACGAAGAAGCAACTTATCTTACTCCATCACTGCAATCCAATGAAGATAGATCACCGCAAAGAAGGATGCATCAACAGATAATTCGGGTGACAGTGCAAATTTTGGAGGTTGTATTCTTCCTTCACTTTATTTCAAAATTTGCACTATCATATCGCATTTTAGTTTTAAAAGTTTTATCACCGCATCTTCTTCGATTACTGCAATCATTTAATATCGATAAATTTAGTAGGTTATCGCATGCTGTCTCTTTGCCAATTTTGATTTCAATGATGAAACACATGCTTCTATTTTTTTCATATATATTAGAATCAACTTGATCTTAGAAAAGTCACCTCATGAAATATTTCTAGAGGTTAGAGGTCTGCTAGTTTTCTTTCAAACTCTCTTTACGAAGCTTTCTAAGAACATCACATGACTTCTTTTAATCTTTTGGCAATGAGGACATTGCCGCATTTTAAATTTGGGGGAGCGGTATTTATTTTCGACCTTGTTATTCTAAAAAAAAAATTGAAAATAGCAACTCCACTGTCAACGCAATGGGGAAACCCTTGTTGATAAGAGTTAAGTTGTGAAGGCCACTTACCCGTAGTTGGATGTCCTCATGATACATGTGGGGGCAAGCTAAAACGAAGGCAAGTCGCCATGATCAACGCATAAATAAATGACCTCAACTCCGCTGCCAAGTAGGTATGAGTTTAGTCTAAGAAAGAGCACATTGCTCGCAGTTGGATGTCTCATGACACACATGGGGGAAATCCAAAAGGAAGGCAAGGCACTTGGATCGGTGCAAGGTCAAAAAAAAAAAATAATAATGTCAAGAAATATGCAAGGATAAAAATCATTTGATACCCTGGTGGAAAAGTTTTCTTTTTGAAATAAATCATGCGATGTCCCGGAATTGAGTAAAGTCCTTTTGAAGGTTAAGCTTGCAATCCCTAGGTCTTAGAAATATTTTAGGAAGAGACTTGAATAAGACTTAAGGAAATTTTGGTCTATAGAAGCTGAATGAAGTACACTTGAGAAATCTAGGAAAAGAACATTGCGGTCGACTTGCTAAAGGAAATCTTTAGCTTATGCTTGAGGACAAGCATTGTTTAAATTTGGGGGTGTGATTACGGGCATAAATGCATGTTATCATAGTACTAAGTTCTGAAACAATGTTGGCTTGCATTGATAAAGTATGTTAGATTGCATCCAAAAAGCATTAAATTCATTACATTGTGGTCGCATGCAATTATCGCATAGAAACAGTTGATTTTTGTATTTTTATGCAGAATATGCGTTGACGCAAGGCGAAAAGAGTGATCATAATAAATCATCGGACGAGCGCAGCATTGCCACAAGGCCTTGCGGTGATTTGTGTTTGCAAACATCTGCTCAAGAAGGATTGCCGCATAGAGCCGGCGCAACTTGGTAGGTGCATCTAGTGAAAGGCATAATTAATCACGATGGGACAGAAAGCTGATGTCGGTCGAATCTAAATTAAGTTGACAGCCGCTAATTATCACAACTACATCCAGCTTTTCGGTGAAAAATATTCGGCGTATCAGTTAGAGAATTAAAGGCATTTCATCCGTGCAATCATAGGAGAGAAGCTGCCTTTCGCCCCGAAGCTCTATAAATATCAAAGGCATCCTTCAGAAAAGGAGTTCCACGAGTTGACAAGTTTGAAGAGTTAGAGAATTTTCCCTTAGATAGTTTAGCCTTGCTCTTAGATTTTCTTTTGTTTTAAGGCGGAAGCGAGATAAGGAGGTTGTGCCGACAGATCGTTCTGGTAGCTTGGGAGAGCACCAGAAGCTTCAAGATTAGAAAGAGGGTCGACTCCTGCGGAAGTAGGAATATATTTTAAACCGAATAGAGATTACCAGTGTAAAATCCTCGGTCAGCAAGGGATTGCTACCAGGCTCTCTACCTTTATCTTTCATTGTTATTTGTATTCAACTCATTTATTGAATGGGTTGAGAACCAGTTAGCTAGCTTAACTGGGGATCTTCATTCTATGCAATTATCTTGTATTATGTATGCTTCATTTGTCCATTAGAGATACTCGAGAGGGTAGTCTAAGGACAGAATCTAGGCTTGGGAGAGTCAGATCAGAATCTAGGCTCGGGAGAGTCAGATTAGAATGCATAATCAAGAGATAGGAGCTTAGGAATAAGCATTGTTTGTTATCAACGCATCACATGCATCTTAGAGATAGGATATGATTGTGTGCGGTCACCTTGCCTTTTTGCATCTTGCATCACAGCATAGAAAAAGAGTAGAGACTTAGGAATAAGCTCTATGGACACTTTTGCATTCAATAGATGCATTCTAGACTTAGGAGCATCGCATTTGAATTGGAAAATTACTTGCTATGCATGGTTGTAGCATGATCGCATAGTCTGACACATTCCCAAGTAATGATAGCTAAAGACCTTCTCAACCCGTTCTTCAGCATACTCAGTGCATCTATCACACTATCAGAACTTTCTCAAATCCGTCGCATTTGTCTATTTTCATTTTCGCAAACAACAACTCCAACAACTTATTTATTTATTTGGTTACTGCAAAGTTTTCCTAAAAATTACCACCGCAACCAGTTTTCCTAAGTCCCTGAATTCGACCTTGTACTTATCAAGAAACTCAGTGGGGTTTACACTTGGATTCCGCTGAGAAAACTTGAGTGCTCAAGCAACTCTATCAATGCATTCCATCCATAATTCCACATCATAAAATAACGCATCATGCAGCGTCGTTGGTTTTTGGTTGATCGTTATGCTCGAGCGTTGTTACGCTCTAGACGTGAGGCGTTTTGTGCAAGAATCGGTCCAGAACGGTAGTTCGAGACTCCCATGCAGTTTAAGCATCGATTTTCTTTGGTTTTTAATTATTATTTGTAATAATGAACTTTTTTTGTTGTATTTTGAATTAATTGAATTGATTAAGGTGTTATATTAATTCAATCAATGTTTTAGGAAGCCAATCTCGGTCCAAATGTTGCTTTTAATTATGCATGTGATGTATGGTTATTTTTTTTCATGTCATATTGTATGTCATATAGAAAAATCCTAACATATGATAAACATTTATTCATGCATCATTTTAATATAAATATTATATTATAAAGTTGTATGATTCATTAATCATGCTCATGCGTCATATTGTATAAATGTTTTAAAGTATGATTGCATACATAAATAATATTTTCATGCATCATTTATATTATAAATGTTATAATATATAGTTTAGATGTACGTATGGATGTTTATTTTTCATTACTTTATTATATAATTGTTATGTATGTAAGGTAATGAAAAAGGAAATGCATGATGCATGACACCACTTTAGTAAATTACTATTGTTATAATTTTAAAGTATATCATTAGATTCATGGTTAGGTTTTAATTGTTTCATTTAATCTTTATAATTGTTATTAGTTAAATGAATTAGAATTAAAATCTATAATAAAGAGTCGCATGCTAAAATAGGTTAAATTTGTTTTAAATAGTTTAAAATTGGATTCACATTAGACCTATGCTCTTAAAGTTACTAATAAGAAAAAATAGGTTTTATCTTTTCAATTCAGTCTAATAGGATTAAATTAGATTTGCAATAAAGATTAAATTTATAACAAATTTTTCTATAAGAGACCTTTGTCTTAGGATGGTTCTGTCTAGGCTGGGGTATTTAAGCTGTCAAAAATGGAACACCCCTACCTGGGAACTGACCTAGAAGGTAAATTAGATAAATTTGTTATAAGCATGCAATAAGTGATTAATATTTGTTAAAGTGTTTAATGGACATAAATCAACGTTGTTAAACTATCCAAAGTAAATGTTACATTTGGTAAAGTTAACAAACACTTAGTAAAAATTATTAGCTGAATTTATTCTAAGTTAATCAACCTTAGGTAAAACACTCAGTGGGAGGTAGTGACAAGAATTAGTGACCACAAATACGCGATGCATGTCTTAGGTTATACGTTGGTTCTCATGCGTCGGTGGTCATGCGTTGGAATGGAATGAATGCATTGATCTCATATGCAATGACCATGCATTCCTGTCATAAGTTTTCTTGTGCTCTCGATAAGTATAACGAGAACGCAAGTTTCTCGAGTGATCTGAGGTCGAACTCAAGGACTTGTAGCTAAATGGTATGCGGTAATGTGTTTGTGGTGAATGAATAAAAGAATGATAAGGGTGATAAGCTAAACACTACTCCTACTCCTAACTAACAGACAAAGCAGTGGAAGTATGAATGAGAGATAGAGACACGACAACTGTTGACGCGTAGTAAAATGCATGGACAAATAGATAAAATGGTGAGGATGTCTTCATTGCAACCCTAAGCTTGACCGCAAGGATAGCCCTAGCCAACGCAAACTTATGCGATCATGCTATACACACCTGACGCAGATGCACACGATGTGTAATAGCAAACGGAACTTATTCCTAAGTCTCCATTCTTGCTTATGCGATCTTAATCTAGCTCTCTCAAGCCTAGATTCTAACCTAGCTCTCTCAAGTCTTAGGTTCTTTCTTTAGACTCTCTCTCGAGTAGCTCTAAAGAGGTGATGGTCGCATGCATAAGACAAGGTAATCACCTAAACATGGGTGATGTAAGATTATTTCTATCTCTAGTGAACACTTGCTTACATTTCTTAATGCGATCAACTACTTACCCTCCCGGGAAGTTGGTTGCTGCTGATTCTACTCATAGACAAGCATTGTGTCCGCTTATAGACAAACGTTGCTACAGCTTCCCACT
The DNA here is from genome assembly GCF_027475165.1 of Benincasa hispida. Lineage (NCBI taxonomy): Eukaryota > Viridiplantae > Streptophyta > Magnoliopsida > Cucurbitales > Cucurbitaceae > Benincasa > Benincasa hispida. The sequence goes on from NC_143486.1 coordinate 50,637,195, forward strand.
AAGCAAATAAGGTTTTCTCACAAGACTCATGCAACGCACACCTCCCGGTGGTTTGCTACACGCTTCATATTCCTATGCCATATGATTAAGTATGCGATACTCTAGCAATCTTTCTCAGTAATGCAATGAAAGAAAAGGATACTAAGTAAATAAAGATGGAGATGGAATCGAAAGAAAATATAGAAATGCATTGATCACAAAATGTATTAATTCCTTAAAGCATAATGTAATACAATACAAAAGAAAGAAGAGAAATGGAAGGCTAGCTGGAAGCAATGTCTTGCTTCCAGCGAATGTGTGTCAAGGCTGCCGGTGGTGCCATGGATGGGCAGTGGAGTAGACTCTCTTGAGCTCTGACTCCGACGAAGGCTCCGGTTGTCACTCGAAATGAATGAAGGGGATGAAGAACTCTCAAGCTATCTTCTCACGCTTTGGTCTGGATCACAAGGATCCGCCCTAAGTCAGTGAGCCTCAAGCGAAAAACCTTGGATTATTTGAAATTTTGCTCAACGGCTTCTATTTATAGAGCTTGATCGCTGACAACATTAATTGACCTGTTCTGAATCTGACACTTGCGGTGTGATGGTCCTATTCTGAATCTCTACTGCTAACAGCGTGGTAGGTGAAATGTCAACATCATCTTTTGATACTCCCGAGGTATGCATTCATGTTTGCATTCCACCAACCTTGCGGTCATCCCTCTATTATGGTTATTATTATGTAGCCGCAATCTCTCTATGATGACCGCATTCGCTTGATGGTCGCAACTTCTATGCGATGGACGCATGCGGTTGATGGCTGCAACATCCATGCTGGACACATGGAGTTGATGGCCACAACATCCATGCGATGGACGCATGCGTTAATGACTGCAACATCCATACGTTGAACGTATGTGTTCGCCTTCTGCGATGGAGAGATCCTCGCATGTGGTCGTCTTTACGATAGCTCGGCTTTCGCGTATGCGACCGCTTCCTGTGTTAGCAAAGATAGACAATTGAATGCATAATAATGCATAATAGTGGGTTAACCAAGATTCTTAATGCCGATAGACGCAAACTCATTTTCTTATGAATTCCTAATATAATCGCCACATATTCTACTTAACAGCCCTCATAATTCTAAATAAAAGGCCTAAAATGACGCGCATTTCTGTCCGTCATCAGGAGAAAAATGAGGTATATGATACTTCATTTTTTCCTTTCACGTTTCTTCTTAAAAGTTCACACTGTGAGATCTATGCTTGGTCTCGTGGCACCTTTACTTATGTTCCTCTACGGATGGTGTTTGCATAGGTCAATAACGAGGTGAATGGAGAGAGTGTTTATAGTAAGTGTGAGAGGGATGTGTGTCAACACATCCTACAGTCTCCTTCATTATTTGCAATAAATTTCATGCTCGATTTTGAGACACCTTTTCTTGTGTCTCCCTACGGATGGTTTTTACATGATTTTTTACTTAAACACCAGAAATAGATAGGATTGCTTTAGATTTTTCCTAAATCGGTTTCCCCCTACAATTGGCTCATTGGGGTGGAACTCTAGACCAAACAATGATGACTAATAATTATAGGAATAATAATTATCGTGTAATTATTAGTTGAGGTTGTCTCAGTTCAGTGAATGGGTAACTGATGTAAGCGATCAACTTCTTTTCCCTCCACATAGATTTAAAGATCATTGAATAATCACTGAAGGTAAGAATACTTAGTCAAGGAACTCTAAATATAGAGGACCTATGGCCGGAAGTGGATTGTCCAACCTCCATTGTGAAAGAACACATACATTCACAATCATACTAAATAGATTATGCATTAAATCATAAATTATAGCATGCTTCTTGAAATAAATACAAGGGTTAGAGAGACAATACCTTTGAAGAACACTTCTTCAAGAATATCCCTCGATCAAACTCGAATGCAACAAGCAACTCGAACTCCCTCAAATACCAATGAGTAACAACTCGATCCTTGAACAGATCCGAAGACAACCACTAGATTACCTTAGTATTCTCGGTGTGATAATCTAGTGATAGGCTCTGGCATATTTTGGTTAGATGGAAGGAAGTAAACGATCGAGTAAAGGGCAGCATTATCGTGTAGAAGATGGAAGTCTATCGCATAGACTCGATGCTCGATTTTTTAGTTAAGAGCACTATCGTATAGTAAAGTCAATGCTATCGTGTAGTCAATTGATAGTTAATAATCTGAGCCGTGTTTATTTTTTTTTTAATGATTAGAAAAAAAATCATCTTTATTCCACTCATTTTCCGTAAAACCGTATAACCACCCACTAAGGTCGGTTATTGAGAAAAAGAAATTTTAATTATCATATAATTAATAAATTATAAATAAATACAATAACTAACTTATCATATTATATTTATATCCTATAGTTTTAATATTGCATCATATGCAACATATTAACCATAGTTTTTTTTCTATTTTATGGCATTTAACATAAATCATATTTATATTAAATTTAATAACTATGAATCTAATTCATAGAAATTATATTTGAATCATATTCAAATATTAGTTCCTCCAATCAAACAATAATGTATCAAATACATTATATCAATTGTGATATTAATACAGTGGATAATGAAGTGAGTATTGAGCTTTGGCATAAAAAGCTCAATAACATTGGTAAGAAGGGTTTGAAGATTTTAGCTAAGAAATCCATTTTCCTGATATAAAGAGTGCACCCCTAAAAAAGTGTCCTCATTTTTTTGTAGGAAAGCATAAAAGAGTTACTTTTAAGTCATCTACGCATTCAAGGAAACCAAATGTACTAAACTTACTGCATGATATTTTGTGACATTCATTGATGACCATTCAAGAAAGTTGTGGGTTTATACCTTAATGATTAAAGATCAGGTGTTACAAGTGTTTAAATAGTTTCATGTCCTTGTTGAGAGAGAAACTGGTAAACAGCTGAAATGTATTAGTACTGACAATGGAGGTGAGTATTGTGGACCTTTGATGAGTATTACAGAGTTCATGATATTTGACATCAAAAGAAACCTCCTTAGACTCTTCAGTTAAATGTGCTAACTGAGAGAATGAATATAACACTAGTTGAGAGAGCGAGATGCTTGCTTTTTGAGTCACAGGTATTGCAATCGTTCTAGGGTGAAGCATTGAATACAGTTGTAAATGTTTTAAATCTTACACCATGTGTTCCTTTAAGATCAGAAGTGAAGGAACTCTTAAACAAGAGTATCCATGAGCGTGTTCGGATCTTTCCTATTTCATTGTGACCAAATTACCACACACACATTCTAACAAACAGGTATGCAATTTTGCACTAATTAACGACATGCTTTGATATATAAAATACAAGAGATTGAGTATACGCACCAATTGAAGACTCTCTTCACTTTGAACTCAACCCAGAGAAAGCAAACCTCTATGTTCTCTATCGCCCAGCAAACAGTTGGCCACCAGCAGCACAATCGTCTACACGAACAGCAACACACGAACAAGCAGGAGCGGGGACAACATCACCACTTAGAGCCCTTCGTATTCTCGGAGTGAGAATCCAAAGCGTGGTCTTTGTTGGAATTGGTAGAGGAAGGAGGAACGGGATGATCGTGTAGAATGATAAGCAAGTGGGAGAAGGCTATCGTATAGCAGATGCTTATCGTTTATAGAAAACTACATGATCATGTAGGTTTTACTAATCAATCGTCTAGTATTTAGTAAGCGATCGTTTAGAAAACTCGACACACTAAGCGATCATTTAGAAAAGTTGAGCGATCGTTTAGACGCGGGGTGTGCGATCGTTTAAGTGATAGGGTGCTATCGTATAGGCTCTCAGCTAAGCGATCGATAAGTTTTCACACCTTTTGCGATTTTTTTTAACTCTTTGCAAAAATGAAACCAATTTTCATTTTATTCTTCAGTTACAATAATCGAATAAGATTTTCCCACTAACACACGATTGAAAAGAAGTTTCAGACCAATTATCACATACTTAATCAATTAATTAATAAATGAATATAATCATATTATATTCTTAACCTATAGTTTGATATCATATATCTACTATAGTAATTTCTCCTCCACTTGATATAAATCATATTTATATCTAATTTCTTCCAAAATAATGTATCTCATACATTTAGTCAATTATATCATATATAATCGAACTCCCTCTTGTCAATTTGAACATTTCAAACTGACCCAAAAACTTATTCTCGACTTTATCCAAGCTGCCTAGGGGACCTTATGAACCTATGGCTCGAAGCTCTAATGGTATGTGAATAGCTAGGTGAACTCTTTAGCCATGAGATCCACCATCCATTAACTGCCAAGCATTTCACTAAAGACTAACAGCTAAACTCTTCTTACCACAGATATATTTATGTGTCCATCGGATATAACCAATCATGAGTATGATAACCCTTCACAGATGCTCGTAAGTATAGCTGGGCCAATTTACCGTTTTGCCCCTACAGTTACATCTCACTCCTTAAGTACCACTAATTCCTCTAATGAACAATACAACATAGTCCAACTATGTGTGAACACCTCTCAGGCCAAGAGAAGGTGTATGGTGCCACATTTTTCAAAACCTGGGATCAGCTTTTAAGGGAGTTATCTATCTACTTGCCCCTACCTCATGGAATGAGTGAATTCCATCTTGTGTAGCTGAGTTCCCAGCTCCCAAATCAGATGAATCCCCAAAATAGTAGGTTTTAGTCGGCGACCTGGCCACTCGCACCCATACAAATCAAAGGACTGCCCTCAATGGCAGGAGTTCCCAACTCACTCAGGATTGAGGTCATGTTACCTATGGTCATCCTAGTGAAGTGAAGTCTCTGTCATGAACGGTGTTATATAATGAGACGTTAACACTTCGTGATCAAGTCTTATACAAACGCTTTGTATAGGACGCCCCCACTCGCATGTCCCCTACGCGAATGATCAGGATAAGACCATCTGTAACAAGTCACAACACTTGTGATCATTTCACAAAGCGGGCCGCATCCATAGCATTACCATGATAAGGTTTCCCTCCTATATCCATATACTACAGACCATTTTAGTTATCACTCAAGATATGATCCACTTGTATATCACCACATAATGCTTAAGTTACATACAGATAACCAGGGATTTTATGTTTATTGGTTTGTGGTAAAGCAAATAAAACAAACAACTGAGCAAAATCAAGATGTGAAGTAAATATTATATATTATACAACACAAGCGTTCGTACAAACTGTTTACAAACTACAAGACATGAGACTTTAGGGCATCAACCCCAACAATAAGATCTAAATAGAATATGGTTAAACAAGGATATATCCTATGATCATCTGTGTGCCTTTGGTTGTAAAGATTTTGTTCCTAAAGATGAGAGATCAAAACTTGATGCAAAGACTAGACCACATATGTTTCTTGGCTATGGCCAAGATGAGTTTTGTTATAGACTGTATGATCCAGTATAGAAGAAGCTCATAAGAAGTCGAGATATTATCTTTATAGAAGACCAAACAATACTAGACATTGGGAAGATAGATAAAATAGAGTTTGAGCACATTAATGATCTGATTGGTTTGAGCTCAGTCTCTTTGACACAATCTTCTACACAGATGGAAAATGAGGTTTAGAATAAATAGTTTGTTGAGACAGATAAAGGTTCTGAGTAGGTTGAGGTAGATGACAGTGTTCATAAACAGTTTTCAGAAACAGAAATTCCTATAGATGTTTCACTCAGAAGACTTATCAGAGTTTGACATCTGTCAACAAGATATTCAACTAATGAATATTTGTTATTGATTGGCGGGGAGAACCTAAGAATTATGAAGATGTCATAGAAGATGAGCATAAAAGAGAGTGGATTAATGCGATGAAAGATGAGATGAAGTCTTTACATGAAAACTACAATTTTAAGCTTATGAAATTCACATTGAAAAATAAGTGGGCTTATAGAGTGAAATAGGAAGAACATACCTCAAATTCGTGTTACAAAGCGAGATTGGTTGCAAAAAGGTTCAGTCAAAAGAAAGGTGTCAACTTTGATGAAATTTTTGCTCCAGTTGTTAAGATGTCTTCTATAAGTGTAGTTCTAGATTTTACAGCTAGTCTTAACTTAGAGGTTGGGTAGATGGATGTTAAGACTGCATTTCTTCATGGGGATTTAGATAAATAAATCTACATGGAACAACTAAACTATTTTGAGGAAAAAGACAAAGTCTATCTGATTTAGAAATTGAAGAAAAGTCTTTATGGGTTGAAATAGGCACTGAGACAATGGTACAAGAAGTTTGATTCAATTATGGGGGAGCAAGGCTACAAAAAAGATACTTCAGATCATTGTATTTTTGTTAAAAAAAATTATGATGTTTTGTTATATTATTGCATTATGTTGATGACATTTTGATTATTGGCAGGAATATTTCCAGAATTGACAGGTTGAATAAACAATTGAGCAAATCCCTTGCAATGAAGGAATTAGGGCCAACAAAGAAAATTCTTGGAAGTAGTATGAGATAGAGCGTCCAAGAAGTTATATATGCCACATGAGCAATACTTGGAGAAGGTGCTTAAGCATTTCAACATGAGTAAAGCAAAATCGGTTAGTTCTTCTTTATCTAGTAATTTCAAGATGAATAACAAATAGATTCCTTCTACAGATAAAAAGAAGGAAGATATGAAAAGGTGCTTAAGCGCTTCCAATTTCAAGCCCACTTTTGAAAGTGGAAAACCAATACTTGCTGGTTGCACTAATTCAGATATGACAAGAGATTTTGACAACTGAAAGTCTACTTCTGGTTACTTGATGACATTTGCGGGTGGCATAGTGTCTTAGCAGTCAAGGTTAAGAAGTGTGTAGCACTTTCTACAACTAAAGCAGAGTATATTGCAGTAAGCTTGCAAAGAGATGTTGTGAATGAAGCACTTTATACATGAGCTTGGCTTCAAGCAACAAAGATATGTGATATACTGCGATAATCAGAGTTCTATTTATTTTGGTAAGAATGCAACATTTCATTTGAGAACAAAGTGTATAGATATGAGGTATCACTGGATGAGAGATGCTTTAAATGATGAATTGTTTGAGATTGAGAAGATACATACTGATCATGATGGATCTGATATGTTGACAACAAATCTACTAAGAGAGAAGTTTAAGTTTTTTCGTTCCGTTACGGAAATGATAAGTTCCTTCACAAAGTGAAATAGTGGGAGCTTTGATGGGTTATTTCACTTTAAAAAGTGAAAGCCCATTTAAGGCCCACAATGGACTAAGTTCAATTTTTTAAAACCAAAAGCAGTCATTGGTTATAATTTGTAGCAAACAGACCGAGAGGAAATTAAAAAATGGTAGGAGAAAAATTGAACCCGAATAGTAACATTTTTTAGCTTGATGTGGTTCGATTCGTGGTTTAATCGAGCTAAAATTTTGACAATGTATTCTTGGCACGAGAGTCTTCGATCTGGACAGTGAAAATTTGTTTGGAGCTACCTACAGTCAAATAAAGTAGGTAATTGGATGCCACTTCAAGCGAGATGTTCACTACAAGAAAAACCACTTTTCTTGACATTTTCAATTTTAAACACTTAACGTTTTTATGAAAAAAAAAAAGAGTCAAGAAATAGGTGATTTTAAAGAAAAAAATGTCAAGAATTGATTTTAAAAATTGGGGGTTGTGCAATTTTCCTAGACAATACTGTACTTGATGTTTTAAAAATATCAAGTTCAATTAATGGATTCTTGATGTTTTAAAAATGTCAAGAATTGTAGAATATATAGGGCAACATTGCAACACTGAAAAGTAGTGTTGCAATGCTACGTATTTTGACAGAAAAATGAAAAGCGCACGTGCCTCACGCACGCAACATTGCAATGCTCTCAATAGCGTTGCAACGCTACAAGTTTTGACGAGAAAATTGCATGCCTCTTGAACAGCGGGGCAACACTCTTTTAGTAGCGTCGGGAAGCCATCAGACAAATTTAAAAGAAATTCCTGTAGATTTAGTCAATTTTTTGCACAATATACTCGAAATCTTCTTGGTTTTTCACTTCTCGTTGATGCATCTTTGTTATTCCATCAATCTTGAAGAGATTCTTCATTGAGGCAAGTAGATTTGAGGCATAAACGTTCAAAGTTAGGGCTTAATCTTGATTTTCTTATTTAGATTGGATTTAATTCTTGATTTTCTTGGTTTGATTAAACTTAATCTTGATTTTCTTTTTTATATTAGGCTTAATCTTGTCTAGATTAGGTTTAATTCTTGATTTTCTTGGTTTGAGGTATGAAGTTTCAAAGTTAGGGCTTAATTTTCTTGTTTGAGGCATGAACTTTCAAAGTTAGGGCTTGATTTTTTTGGTTTGAAGCTTGAACTTTCAAAGTTAGGGTTTAATCTCTCATGTATATTCTTGAATCTCATAATAAACTCTTGTTTCATAATGTTCTTGAATGAGATTGAATTTTAGAGAAATTGCCAAAGTTGAGATTGCCACTTTAATTCAATGCTTTTCCAAAGTTAGGACTTTAATTTTAGAGAACTTGCAAGAACTTGTCTCTTTTCTTTAATTAAATGCTTGCCAAAGTTAGATATGTTAACCTATCTAATTTGTTAGGACTTACGAACTAAGTAATGCTTTGCCAAACTTGGGTTCAATTTTTAGTTATTGGAATTAATATATGTTCAGCCCATTAGAGCACGTGCACACCTTGGGTTCAAATTTTTTAGGTTCGATTACACCTTGGGTTCAATTTTTTTAGATGTGTTTGTCTTTATTCTTTTATTTTCCTTGAGGTTCTCTGATTTGTCTTACTTTCTTAAGGTTGGAATATTGTAGAGCTGGAAATGACAATTTGTATGTATTGGAAACTTGTTGTTTGTATAGAAAAGAATATGCAGATGAGCTCCCAAATTCAATATATGAAGCAAGGAAAACTTTAGGTGCATTAGGAATGGAATATGAGAAGATTGATGCATGCCCTAATGATTGTTGTTTGTATAGAAAAGAATATGCAGATGCAATTGAATGTCCTGAATGTGGTGAATCAAGGTGGAAAAACAGGAAGGATACAGATGAAGGGAAAAAACAAATACCTTCAAAAGTGATATGGTACTTTCTACCAATTCCACGATTCAAAAGGCTTTTTAGAAGTTTTGATTGCGCTAAAAACTTGACTTGGCACGTTGATGAAAGAATTGTAGATGGTAAGTTACGACATCTAGCAGACTCTCCAACTTGGAAGTTAGTAGACTCTAAATGGCCAGACTTCGATTCTGAACCTAGGAATCTTCATTTAGCATTGTCAATTGATGGAGTAAATCCACATGGTGAAATGAGTTCTAAATATAGTTGTTGGCCTGTAATGATGGTTATTTATAATCTTCCACCATGGTTGTATGAAAAGAAAGTCCATGATGTTATCAATATTGATTTCGGGTCCAAAAAACCAGGGGACGACATTGCCACATATTTAGCACCACTAACTGAATATTTAAAACTTTTTATGGAAAAGTGGTGTTGAATGTTATGATGCTTATCAAGAAAAACTATTCAACTTACGGTCAATTTTGTTGTGGACAATCAATGATTTTCCTGCATATGATAACCTAAGTGGATGTTGTGTAAAAGAGTATAAGGCGTGTCCAATTTGTGGAGACAATATGTCTTCTATAAGATTGAAATATGGGGGAAAATGATATACTTTGGACATTGAAGATTTCTAGCATGAAATCATCCGTACCGGCACCAAAACAAAGTCGTTTAATGGTTAAAAGGAACTTGGTACAATTCCAGAACCAATTTCTGGGGAGGCTATACATTTAAAAAATCAAAGATCTTGAATTTCCTAAAGAAAAGAAGAACAATAAAAAACAAACCATGAAAGGAAGTTAAAAGATTTGTTGGAATAGGTTGGCTTTTTTTTTTTTTTTTTCCAGCTGTCATACTGGAAAGATCTTCATATCAAACATTGTTTAGATGTGATGCAAATTGAAAAAATGTTTGCATGAATATCTTAGGTATGCTTCTTGATATTCCAGGGAAAAGTAAGGATGGATTGAATGCTAGACATGATTTAGTTCATTTAAAAATTCGACCAGAGCTTGCACTTGTTAGAGGTGACAAAAAAATCTCCATTCCTCCCACGTGTTATACTTTTACAAAGGAAGAAAAATATTGTGTTTTAAAGACATTGTCAGGAATAAAAGTTCCTGAAGGTTACTCTTCGAATGTTAAAAACCTTGTGTCGATGATAAGGTTTAAAGCTTAATAGTTTAAAATCTCACGAACGACTGCAATAGGCCCATTCGGGACTATGCATTGCCCAACCTCTATGATTTCTCCCTAGGAATCATGAGGCCTACTCTTGACGGATCGAGATTCGAAATAAAACTGGTGATGCTACAGATGATCAAAACTACCGGACAGTTTGGTGGTAGGCGTGGCGAGGATTCACACGCCCACCTCTGGAGTTTCATCGAGATCTGCAACACTTTTGTGTTCTCTAACATCTCCACTTGGGAGGTTCGACTAACTTTATTTCCATTTTTTTGTGTGACCAGGCACAAAAATGGGCTTATTCTCTCGAGCCAGGTGAGATTACATCATGGGAGCAAGTAGTAGAGAAGTTATGAAGAAATACTTCCTCCCAACAGAGAATGCAAGAAGGAGGAAGTTAATTACCAATTTTGAACAGGATATTTACGAATTGCTCAATGATGCCTGGGTGAGGTTTAAGAGTCTGGTAAGATATTGCCTGCATTACAACTTACCAGATTTTTTGCAAATGGAGATTTTCTACCAAGGATTAAACCCCGCATTGCAAACGGCTGCCAATGCGGCAGCAGCTGGAGGTCTGTTGGATAAAACTTATGAGGAGGCCAAGAATATCCTTGATCGCATTTCTAAAAATCATGAATACTGAAGAGAAAGCGATCAAATATTAAGAATTAAATACAGTGACGCGAACAATGGGGCCATCACATCCTTTCAGACCAAATGACTGTGATGATGAGTTTGATACAAGGCATCACAATTAATAGCATGGGAACACAAAAAGGACAGGTCAACACAATTACTCAAACGACCAAAAGTTGTGTCATCTGTGGAGACGCACATCTAATGGAAGAATGCCCAGGAAATCCGCAGTCAGTATGCTTCATAAAGAATAACCCTTATTCCAATACGTACAACCCCGGGTAGAGAAACCACCCCAATTTCGTGTGGAAAAATCAACAACAAAGCTTTCAACCAGTGGCGTAAAAAGAAGGGCCACCCGAATTTTTCCCACGAACCAACGGTCAAATGCATAATCAAGTCAGTAGTTCGTAGGCACCGCAATCTTCATCCTTGGAGAGTTTGCTGAAGCAATACATTGAGAAGAATGAATCAGTGCTTCAGAATCAAGTAACGTCCATCCGCAATCTTGAAATTCAGATGGGATAGATTGCGGGTGAACTTAAGAATAGATTGCAAGGAGCGTTTTGCCAAGCTCAACTGAGCTCTCTCGCAACTCTAGGGGTACAAGAAAAGAACAATGCTTAGCAGTCTCTTTGCTAATCGAAAAAATGACAGCGGAAGTAGGGGAGGAACCCATCACGACCAACTTGAATGTGGTGACAACCGAGGACCCATTGACATATGATTCAGAAGAGCCCGAGAAGTTGAACCCAGAAGTTGCGTCCACCTTCAAGCCTCTAGAACACAAGAAAGAAGAAGTCTAGCTACCACCATTCTCACAAAGATTGAAAAATAAACAGAATGATGAAGGAAAGATCGCTGTCGTGGCAGTAATGCAAAATTCTATGATCTCGCCAAAAATGTGCGACCCAGGAATTTTCATGATACCATGCTCAATTGGAGGGGTCTACATTGGTCAAGTACTATGCGATCTTGGGGTGAGTATAAACGTAATTCCGTTATCAATCTTCAAACGATTGAATATAGGCAAACTCACACCCATGACAGAGACTCTCCTACTTGTGGACAGATCCTAAATACATCCCGAAGGAGAGTTGAAAGATGCCGCAATCTCAATTGACAAATTCATCTTGCCGGTAGACTTCATCATTTTGAATTATAAAGCGAACGAAGAAACGCCCATCATATTGGGACGACCATTCCTCTCAACCGGTCGCGCTCAAATTGATGTGCACAAGGGGGAGATCGTGATGAACGTTAACGGGGAAAAGCTCCGGATTAAGGCAATCAAGATCCCAGAAGACCGAGAAAAGAAGAGAAAGTATCTTCAAATGAAAGTGATTTTGATCGACCTAACCTGTGGAAGAAGGCTCGACTTAATAAGAAAGGAGAATACGACAATGAAGATGTTCAAGAAGTCGTTAATCGAATAGTAAAACAAGTATTAAATTTACATGAAGTATATGACATATAGCTTAGTTATATTAAATTTAATTTCTTTATAGGATGAAATCTCAAAGAATAATACAGATCCATTGTGCCACAAACATCACTCTCCCAATGATATCTTAACACAAGCTTTGGGTACTCAAGAAAGGCACGGGCGTGTGCCTGGGGTTGGTGGTTTTGTTACTCCAACGGCTTACTTTCATACAGTGAAACAAAAATCAAAACATGGGAAGGATGAAAACAAGGAAATTTTAAGTGAGAATGAAGCAGTTCATTAACATGTTAGAGCATTAGAAGCTCATCTTCAAAATGTCATCTTCTACAGCATTTTCTAGACATGGAAGTTGCTCCAGGAAATTTTTTGCAGATGAGATCGAATCTCAAGATAAACAAAAAGACACGATGAAGACTACATTTGAAAAGAAACACAAAGAGAAGATTAAGGTGGAGGAGATTAAGTCCCTAGAGAACGAAGAGACAGGATAAAGGTGAATGTAAATTGCAACACAGGAGATTTGAAAATCTTTAAGGTAAGTGACACTAATAAAATCAATTAAGTTCATCAAATGTCTAATTTTTCTACTTTATTTACTTTTGTTGCTATGATTTTGCTACATTAAAGAAATCTTCAATGGAAATGACTAAGAAAAAAAAAGTTAATAACCCAACATCGGTTCTTCCGGTATCTTTGAAATCCATTCTTAAATATGTTGAGAAGGTGATGGCCAAAGAGGTATTTCTTTACAACTTCCAGTTGGACTTTTTGGCATCAGTCAAAAGAGTTGTGTCCTGCGGGACATAATTAACTTTTGTAACATGGATGAAGTCAAGACAATGACTTTGGTGGCTTACATGGCGTAAGTAATGTTATTACTTTTGTAGACTTTATTTCTGACATTTCTTTCCAATTCTGGTCGTCTATATTTATGTTATAAATCTTTTGTAGGTACTTGTACTCATACTTTATTGAATCAAAGGAAAGCTCACAATACACTTTTGTAGATCCATCTCTCATTTCTTCTGGACATAACTCTCAAGAAGTTAAAACTTGAAACCTGTGTAGTAGATTGATGGTCTCAAAAGCAAACCAAATAGTTCTTGCTCCTTTTAATCTTGGGTGAGTTAAAACATGTTTTGTTTTTATCAATTTCCCTTAGTAATAAAAGTACTAATTATATTTTATTAACTAGTGGTCATTGGGCACTACTTGCTATAAATGCATACGATGATACTGTGTATCACCTAGACTCATTAAGAAAAACATCATGGGTAGATATAAGATATATAACTGACACGTAAGTTAACCTTTTCCATTTGTAGTGTTTGTTTTAAAGTGTATTTCTTGAAAAATAGGGCAATTGTGATGTTTCAATCTCAAAAGAATATTAAAAAAGCCAGAAGCAAACCTTATGGAGAACAGTAAAGGCAAGTATAAATTAACAATGATTACTTATTCATCATTTTAAGTAAACATCTAGTGCGTAAGGATTACTTCATTCTTATTTACTAGTTTTTCTATGTAGTGTCCTCTACAAGTTGGGAGCACCGAATGTGGATACTACGTCATGAGGTATGAGGAATATTGTGACCAAAAGAAGCATTGTCATCTCAGATTTGGTATTTTATCGTTATTTCAACATTTCAAATAGCATAGGGAAAAATAGAATCCATTATAATATTTGGCTTTTATGTTTATAGATTAATACAAGGAAACTGCACTTACAAATCGAGTTAGACGAGGTGTGGATAGATTTGGCTGAATTTTTGGGTTGCTGACTATTAGAATTATGTTCCTTTAGGTTGTACTATTGACAATGTTAAAGAAGTTAAGTTTTTATAAAGAGATATTGGTGGTTTTTGGTTGATATATAAGTTTGTCAATGCATGTATATTGTTTATTTGATTGATGAATGTATATCATATATATACCAAATGTGGTTTTTGGAACAAAATACAGGAGCAATTATAGGTAAAAACGTCAACATTGTAGAGTTTTCTAACAAAATCACAAGCAAATTTCTTAACATTTTTTCCTTGTCAAGAACGCCCATGATCTTGATATTTCAAATATGTCAAGTGTCTGTGTTTCTAGACACTTTTTATTTGTCAAGTTCACAAAATTTCTTGACTTTTTCCTTGTCAATAATGTCCATATTCTTGACATTCCAAACATGTCAAGTGTCACTTTTCCTGATGTTTTTAAAACGTCAAGAAAATAGACATTCTTGACACTTGCTTCCTTGACGTTTTTAAAAACGTTATGAAAAGTCATTTTTGACATTTAAAAACGTTAAGAAACACTGTTTTTGTAGTAGTGGTTTCTAATTTATTCTTCTTTGATTGTTGTTGTTTGTTGTCAAGATTGTCATTCTTGAGATATATATTGTGTATGCTTCTAGTTATTGTTGGGGTTGATGCCCTAAATCTCGTAGGGTCTTATAGTTTGTAAACCATGTATAAACAAACATTTTAAGTGATTAATAATATATGATATTTTATTCACTTCTGTCTATGAAATATATGATATTTTAGTTACATTAACCACAAACCAATAAACTAAGATCCATGGTTATCGTTGTAACTTAAACATATATGTGGAGACATAGAAGTGGATCATGTTTAAGTGATAACTTGAATGATCTGTATGTTGGGAATGGTGTCCTAAATCTCCTTGTAATCTCGTAGTTTGTAAACTGTGTATAAACATATTGCTATTAATAAAATAAGTGTTATTTTATAAGCATATACTCAATCCAATAAACTAAGATCCGAGGTTATTATATGTAAATTTAATAAAGCATGTAGAGACATACAGGTGGATCTTGTTTAAATAATAACCTAAATGGTCTGTAGTAGATGGATAAGATGGGGTACCTTATCCTGGTGACACTATGGATACGACCCGCTTTGTAGGTGTTACAAATGTTGTAAAGTGTTACAAATGATCTAATCCTGATCATTTATGTGGAGACATGCGAGCGGGTATATCCTATACAAAGAGTTTGTATAAAACCAGACCACGAAATGATTAGTCTCTTTATATAACATCGTTGGTAATAGAGACTTACATTTCATTAGGATGACCATAGGTGGCATGACCTGAATCCTAAGTGAGTTGTGAACTCCTGCTTAAAAAGGCGGTCTATTGATTTGTATGGGTGAGAGTGACCAGATTGCCAACTCAACAAGCCTACCATTTTGGGGATTCGTCTGATTGGGGAGCTGGAAACTCAGCTACACAAGATGAAATTCACTCCTTCTCCGATGCAGGAGATGTAGATAAATTGCTCCCTTAAGGGCTGATTCTGGGTCTTGAACATAGTAGCCACACCTTCTCTTAGCCAGAGAGGTGAGACTATGACTTAATGTTCATTAGAGGAATAAGTGGTACTTAAGGAGTTAGATGTAACTATATGGGCAAAATGGTAATTTGGTCAAACTTTACTTACGAGCAATTTGTGAAGGGTCATCGCAGTGTTGATTGGTTATATCCAATGGACATAGAAATATATGTGTAGTGTAAAGAATGCAATTATCGGTCTTTAGTGGAGTATCCAAAAGTTAACGGATGGTGGATAATCTAATTAAAGAGTTTAATTAATTATTCACATAACGTTGGAGCTTCAAGCTACAGGTCCAAAAGGTCCCCTTGGAAGCTCAAAAGAATTATGTTGAGAATCAGTTTTTTTGGGTTAATTTGAATTGTTCAAATTAATAAGAGGGAATTTAATTATATATGATATAATTAAATTAATTAAATTATATATGATATAATTGATATAATGTATTTGATACATTAATTGGAGGAATAAATATTTGAATGAGATTCAAATAGTTGTTAATTTAATATAAATATGATTTATATTAAATGGCATAAAATAGAGAAAAAGAACTATAGTTTATATTGTATGTGATGCAATATTAAAACAATAGGTTATAAATGTAATATGATAAGTTAGTTATCATATTTATTTATATTATTTATTATTTTGAATAATAATCCTTTTTCTCAAAAACTACCTTATTGGGTGGTTATGGAAATTTTATAGCAATTGGAATAAAATGAAAGAGTTTTTCATTTTTCTTTTAAGGAGCAAAGACTAAAAAGTTACTAAAAGATTGCAAAGAGAGACTATACAATAGTCTACATGACAAACATAGAGCATATATGATATGTTTTTTTTTGTCTACACGATAGCCTATGTGATAGGAAGTTTTCCTATGTGATAGCTTAAACGATCGAGAAGTTTGCTATGCGATAGTGCTTCTTCATCGATCATCTTCCTCCTCCAAACTCATAAATATCCTCTTATCAAAATAGTCAGGACCACTCCTGGGTTCTCACCCTGAGCATACTGAGAAATCTGAGTGGTAGTGTTTCTGTTGGTTCGAGGATCGAGTTATTGTTTGCTGCTTGTTTGAGAGGAGTATTCGTGACTTGTTTGAAGCGTTTATCAACAAGTTGGATCGAGGGATTACTTGAAGAACAGTTCTTCAAAGGTATAATCTCTCAACCTTTGTTTTATTTCAAAAGCATGTTGTAATTTAGTTTCTGATGCATAATCCATTCTGTATGATTGTAAATGTATGCGTTCAATCACAATGAAATTTGGACGATCTGCTTCCACTCAAGGAACTCCTCATGTTGAGTTTCCCTTCAATTGGTATCAGAGCCAGGTTATGTTCTGATTCCAAATTCCATTTGTTGTATTGAAATTCATTTACAGTTTCTGGTGGGTTTTAAGTTTTTACATTGAGTTTAAGTGTTAAATATATGTGGATGTTATTGATGGATGTTTCAGGATAGTTGTCTTTGTTTAATGCTTTCGTTTTACTTTTACAAAAGTTAATTTGTAAGGGTCCCTGCATTTTTGGGCATAAACACTTGCAATCAAGTCTGTATTCCTTTTGAGTTTTTGGGTCATTCATGAAGAAGCTTCAGATGTAAAGAGTTACAATTTGCTTCGATGGAGAAGACGAAATGATGGTCGCATCGTGTAGCTCCAGCTAGACGATCGTTTAGATTTGGCTATGCATTCGTGTAGAACTGTTCTACTCGATCATGTAGCATTTGCTAAACGATCGTATAGCTAATGCTACACGATCGTGTAAAGAGTTTACTCGATCATGTTACATTGGCTACATGATTTTGTAGACGCTCGGGGGTAAACAATCGCGCGGTATTTGATCCTCAATGCAAGGTATTCGCGCTAAACAATTGTGTAGGCTATCATACTCATCGCATAGTCATTAGCTACACGATCGCATGGCATGCGTTACTCAAAGCGCGCTGCACGATCGCGTGGACTTTCATGCTCATCGCATAGTCCTAAGCCACACGATCATTGTTACACGATCGTTTATACTCGACATGCATTACTCGACGATTAGTGGATTTGATGCACGATCAAGTGACGAGAACTTTTGTAATAGTTTAGCATTTGTTTTCGGTTTTGAGATACACTATCCCAATCCATCAACTTTAATTAAATATGCATACGATGTATATTTATTATATGCCATAATGTTTGTCATGAAGGAAATCAGACATGGGGATTTCCATGAACAGTAGAAAGATCGTTCCAAATTTCATTCTAAATTGAACATAAACAATTACAGTACAAGAACAGAAACTAACTGGTCATGCACAACAAGAAATTACAGCATGCTTACACAGAGTATCAAGGGATAGAGTATGCTACCTTTGAAGAACCATTCTTCAAACTCCCTCGACCAATCTCCAATCGTCCAAGAACAACAAGTCAGCCCTTGAACGCAACGACCAAAACAACAACGCGATCAACAACACGATCAATAACACGAACACAACGAACGATCAACGGCTCCTCGAAACTAATCGAGTTGAGTGAGGACACCACCACAATGGTTACCTTGGTATTCTTGGTGTGAGAATCTAGGAGTTGTGGGCTCTATATGAACTTGGCTTGAGGATGAGACTGGAGGACAACGATCATGCAGATGATCGAGCAAGTTGGAGATGACACAGTCTATCGTATAGATGATGTGCTCGATTGTGTAGAAATGGCAGCCTATCATATAGACAAAGCCATGTGATCGTTTAGCTATGACCAACTGAATGAACTATCGTATAGTCAATGTGCACGATTGTTTAGTCTCTCTATAGCTATCACTTAGTGAAACACTTTCACTTGATAGCTTTGACCGTGAGAAACTTTCCGAATGTAGCAACTCCTCAAAATTAGGAAAATATTTTTTCTTTTATTTAACAGTTACCATAAAACCACCAATAACCTCCCACTCAATTGGTTATTAAAGAAAATGAGATAATTATCAAATAATTAATTTATTATAAATAAATATGATAACCAACTTATCATATTATATTTATAACCTATAGTTTTAATATTTTATCTCACGAAACATATAAACCATAAATCATATTTACATTAATCCTCTACTTGATGTATCTCATACATCACACCAGTTATATCATATATAATTGAATTTCCTTGTGTCAATTTGAACATTTCAAATCAACCCTAAGAACTGATTCTCAGCTTGAATCCATTGAGCTACCAAGGGACACTTATGGACCTGTAGCTTGAAGCTCCAATGGTACATGAATAACTGACTAAATTTTTTAGTCACGGGATCCACCATCCATTAACTGCCAGGCACTTCACTAAAGACTAATAGCTGCACTCTTCTCACTACAGATATATTTGTCCATACCAACCAAACAACAGTGCGATAACCCTTCACATATCACTCATAAGTACAACTGGGCCAATTTACCATTTTTCCTTGTAGTTACATCTAACTTCTTAAGTACCACTGATTCCTCTAATGAACATAAGTCATAGTCCTACTATGACTAAGTCCTCTCTTCCAAAGAGAGGATGTGGCCACTATGTTCAAGACCTAGAATCAACCCTTAAGGGAGTAATCTATCTACTTACCCCTACTCTGGGGAAGGAGTGAATTCCATCTTGTGTAACTGGTTCCCAGCTCCCCAATCAAACAAATCCCTAAAAGGGTAGGCTTGTTGAGTTGGCAATATGGCCACTCTCACCCATACTAATCAAAGGACCGCCTTCAAAGGCAGGAGTTCCCAAAACACTCATGATTAAGGTCATGTCACCTATGGTTGTTTAAGGTGAGATGTAAGTCTCAAGTATCAACGACGTTATATAAAGAGATGAATCATCTTGTGGTTCGGTCTTATACAAACTTTTTGTATAGGACACCCCCGCTCGCATGTCTCCACATGAATGGTCAGGATCATACCATTTGTAGTAGTTCACAAACTTGTAAACCTTTACAAAATGAGTCGTATCCGTAGTTTCACCAGGATAAGATATCCCTCCTTAATCCTTATACTACAGACTTTTTTAGGTTATTACTTAAGGTATGATCCACTTGTATATCTCATATACATGCTTAAGTTTATATACAATAATCATGGATCTTTGTTTATTGGATATGAGTAAATGCAAATAAAGTAACTCTTATTTTATTCATAAAAATGTGTACAATGTTTACAAACTATGAGACTCTGGAGAATTAGGACACCAATCCCAATAATCTCCCACTTGTCCTAATGCCTCAGGAGACTAATGTACAATGCATGAAGAACAAGTACAATATACAATAAACTAGGGCATACTCTATACCCCAGTATCATCTCCCACTTGCCTTAGACAAGATGTTGCATGTCTCGTAGACCTAGACTCCCCAGATGACCCTCAAACACTTTAGCCATGAGAGCCTTTGTAAATAGATCAGCAATGTTGTGTTCCGACACAATCTTTATGACTATCACATCACCACGATGCACAATCTCCCTGATCAAATGATATTTTTGTTTTACATGCTTGGCTCTAGATGACTTCGAGGTTCCTTTAAAGCTGCCATAGCCCCACTGTTATCACAATAAGGAGTTTCCTTAGCCAAATAGCCTCCTTAGCAGCTTCATAAACGGCTACATATTCGACTTCCATAGTGGAGTCCGTGATGCATCTTTGCTTGATGCTTTGCCAAACTACAGCCCCTCCATTCAGAGTGAACACTGACTCTGATATCAATTTTCGAGAATCTCTACCAGTCTGAAAGTCAGAGTATGTGTATCCTATAAGGAAAAAAAATCCTTATCTCCATACAAAAGCATGTAGTCCCTCGTTCTCCGATGATACTTGAGGATTGTTTTGACCGTCATCTAGTGATCTAATCTTGCATTGGACTGATAACGACTGAATCCTTACTGCATAGTAAATGTCAGGTCTAGTGCATAACATTGCATAAATTAAGCTTCCAACAACTGAAGCATAGGGAATCTGTCTTATCTCCTCAATCTTCTGAGATGTCTTAGGACATTGATCCTTAGATAGAATTCCATGCTTGAAGGGTAATAAACCCCTCTTGGAATCCTGCATCATGTACCTGATCAACATTTGTTCGATGTACAATGCCTGAGACAAGGCTAACCTCTTGTTTTTATGATCTCGAATGATATGGATCCTGATAACGTGCAGAAATGCACGTTATTGCAACGCAAAGTTATAAAACAATGCAGGATTGCGATGATAAAAATATACAATATTGCATCCAAAAGCATTAAGTTCACAACATTGCGATCGCATGCGTCAATAGCATTAAAACAGCTAACTTGTGTATTTTTGTGCAGAAAATGCATTGACGCAAGGCGAAAATGCGATCCAAAGAAATTAACGTCCAAGCGCATTAAGAGATTGCGTTGACGCAAGGCAATGCGATCATTTGCGCTCATGATTATCTGCTTAAAAAGGTTGCCACATAGAGCCGGCGCATCATGGTGGGCTCATCTAGGTGAAAAGCGTAATAAATCACGATGGGACAGAAAGCTGATGACGGTTAATTTCAAATTAAGTTGACAAGCCGTTAACGTCCTACTGTAAATACCGAAGGCCAGTGACAAATTAGGTTTCACCGAAAGCTAATGACGGTCGATTTCAAATTAAGTTGACAAGTACACTCAACTTTTCGGTGACAAATATTCGACGCATCAGACAGAGAATTAATGCCATCCCATCAGTCCAATCATAAGAGGGAAGAAGCCTTTCACCCCGAAGCTCTATAAATACCGAAGGCCATCTTCAGTAAATGAGGCAGTTCGTTCAGTTAGATAATTTTCCCCTTAGATAGAAGTAGCCTTGTTCATAGTTTTCTTTTACTTAAAAGACGAAAGTGAGGGAAGGGAGATTATACCGAGAGATCGTCACGATGAACTCGGAAGAGTGCTGGGGAGCATCGAAAGCAGAGAGAGGACCAACTCTTGCAGAAGCAAGAACATATTTTGGGTGGAATAGAGAACACAGTGTAAAAGCCTTGGGAAGCAAGGAATTGCTACCAGACTCTCTACCCTTATTTCCATTGTCATTTTGTAATCTAAAATTATTTATAAAAATGGAATTTGCATCTTTATATCTGTCCACTCTCTGTACATTACGCATGAGTAGCTAAATCTGTCGAATGAGTTGAGAAGCAATTAGCTAGCATAACCTGGGATCTTCATTCTATGCGATTATCTTCTATTATGTATGCGTCATTCATCCATTAGGGATACTCGGGAGGGTAGTCTAAGGATAGAATCTAGGCTTAGAAAAGTCAGATTAGAATCTAGGCTCGGGAGAGTCAGATTAGAACCACATAATCAAGAGATAGAAGCTTAGGAATAAGCTCTGTTTGCTATTAACGCATCGCATGCACCTTAGAGATAGGATATGATTGTATGTAGTCGTCTTGTCCTTGCATGCATCGTCATCACATAGGTAAGAAGTATAGACTTAGGAATAAGTTCTATAGACATTATCGCATTCATTGCATGCGTCCTAAAATTAGAAGTCATCACATTTGCATTGAAAAATGATTTACGGTCGCATGAGTGTAGCATGATCACATAGCTTGAATGCATTCTCGAGAAATGCTAGCTAAAGACCTCAACCCGTTCCTCCACATACTCAGTGTATCTGTCGCATAATTGCTTTTTTCTCAATTCTGCCGCATACATTCTATATTGTAAATAAAAAACCAACTCCTTGATTTATTTGTTACTGAAAAGTTATCTAAAAATTACCGCCACATATTGTTTTCCTTAGTCCCTGAGTTCGAACCTGGGATTACCAGGAAACTCAGTAGGATTTATACTTGGTTCTGCTGAGAAAACTTGTTTGCACAACACATTTTCCATCACCGCAATCCCTACTATTATTTCATCAGTTTTCTTCCATGGATCGTAGAGTTCTTCAACTTCACTCTGTGGGCCTCGTGACCGAAGATCTCAGTGATTATGGAAAGCAAAGCTATGTCATATTGTCCAAAAAGAAAATCTAATAGCAGAAGTGTGAGTTTCGAACTCGGTATTGGTGCTACTAATAACTTGGTTAAATACCTGGGTGTCCCTCTTTTCCATGGTCGTATTACGAAAGCAACATACAAGTAGGTAGTCGATAAGGTTGTGGCAAGATTGTCGGTTTTCTTTGCTTCACTTCTGGTAAGGCTCATCGGTCTTCTCTTCTGGCATACTACTAGAAGAAAGTAGCTGCTCCCAACATTTCTCGGATACCACTTGCCATAGCAGCTGATCAAAGAACAGCCGATTTGATAATGGAGGCTTACCCACTTTCTTGCTAAAGCTTTGATGCTTCATTACACATCCCAGTGTCAGGGGGGATATAACTAAGAATCAAGGTTTACGAGGAGCGAAGCAGCTCTCCAAATAGGGAGAATGAGTTGTTCCATTTCATCTGACCCCCTGAGAATGAGAAATTGTGGTAATAGAGAAAGAGTTTACGAGCTAAAGATGTTCAATTTCCGAAGAGAAAGAAAGAGGAAGAATAATCAATGATTGAGTTGCAGTTCTTTTTTTCTTTCTTGAACTAATTCCTCTTAGCAATTGGCAAGGAAGGTAAGGTCCCACCCCCCCTATCAGAACTCCACTCTGATATGAAGCGTCTGTCCTCCGGCTAGACATGGGACTGACGGGGACTTATTATGAGTTATTTACCGGGGATCAGAATTGTCGAGGTTGCACATAAAATAACGCACCAAGTTTTTGGCGCCGAAAACTTGGTGCATTATTTTATGCGATGAAATAATGGTAGGGGTTGCGGTGATGGAAAATGTGTTGTGCAAACAAGTTTTCTCATCAGGACCCAAGTATAAATTCTACTGAATTTCCTGGTAAGCCCAGGGTTGAACTCAGAGACTAAGGAAAACAATATGCGGCGGTAATTTTTAGATCATTTTGCAATAACAAATAAATCAAGGAGTTGGTTTGTTGTTTACAGTATAGAAAGTATGCGGCAGAATTGAGAAAAGAGCACTTATGTGACAGATACACTGAGTATGCGGAGGAACGAGTTGAGGTCTTTAGCTAGCATTTCCCAAGAATGCGTTCAAGCTATGCGATCATGCTACACTCATGTGACCGCAACTCATTTTCCAATGCAAATGTGATGACTCCTAATTTTAGGGCGCATGTGATGAATGCGATAATGTCTATAGAACTTATTCCTAAGTCTATACTTCTTGCATATGCGATGACAATGCATGCAAGGACAAGGCGACCGCATAGAATCATATCCTATCTCTGGGGTGCATGCGATGCGTTAATAGCAAACAGAGCTTATTCCTAAGCTTCTATCTCTTGATTATATGGTTCTAATCTAACTCTCCCGAGCCTAAATTCTAATCTGACTTTTCCAAGCCTAGATTCTATCCTTAGACTACCCTCTCGAGTATCCCTAATGGACAAATGGCGCATACATAATACAAGATAATCGCATAGAATGGAGATCCCAGGTTATGCTAGCTAATTGCTTCTCAACCCATTCGATAGATTTAGCTACTCATGCGTAATGTACAGAGTGTGGACAGATATAAAGATGAAAATTCCATTTTTATAAATAAGTTCAGATTAAAAAAAGACAATGGAAATAAGGGTAGAGAGTCTGGTAGGAATTCCTTACTTCCCAAGGCTTTTACACTATGTTCTCTATTCCGCCCAAAAGATGTTCTTTCTTTCGCAAGAGTTGGCCCTCTCTCTGCTTTCGACGCTCCCTGGCACTCTTCCGAGTTCACCGTGATGATCTCTCGGTATAATCTCCCTTCGTCCACTTCCGTCTTCTAAGTAAAAGAAAACTATGAACAAGGTTACTTCTATCTAAGGGGAAAATTATCTAACTAAACGAACTGCCTCCTTTACTGAAGGTGGCCTTCGGTATTTATAGAGCTTCGGGGTGAAAAGGCTTCTTCTCTCTTATGATTTCACTGATGGGATAGCATTAATTCTCTGTCTGATGCGTCGAATATTTGTCATCGAAAAGTTGAGTGTACTTGCTACAGTAGGACGTTAACGACTTTTGAACTTAATTTGGAATTGACCGTCATCAGCTTTCTGTCCCATCGTGATTTATTACGCTTTTAACCTAGATGTGCCCACCATGATGCGCTGTCTCTCTGCGGCAACCTTCTTGAGCAGATATTCGCGAGCGCAAATGATCGCATAGCCTTGCGTCAACGCAATCTCTTAATGCGCTCAGACGTTAATTTCTTTAGATCGCATTTCCACCTTGTGTCAACGCATTTTCTGCACAAAAATACATAAGTTGGTTGTTTTAATGTGATTGACCCATGCGATCGCAATGTTGTGAACTTAATGCTTTTGAATGCAATATTGTATATTTTTATCATCGCAATCCTACATTGTTTTATAACTTTGCATTGTAATAATGTGCATTTCTTCCCGTTATCAGATCCCTATAAAATATTGTGCCTCTCCTAAATCTTTCATTTGGAATTGGGCGACTAGCCAGTTTTTAATGTCAGTAAAAAAGCCTCATTCCCAATAGTAGGATATCATCCACATACAGTACCAGTAAAGCTATTGAGCTGTTGATGATCTTCTTGTAAACACAAAGCTCATCAACGTTTTGATCAAATCCAAATGATTTGATCGTACTGTCAAATCTAATGTTCCACGATCTAGACGCTTGTTTCAACCCATAAATGAACCTATTAAGGTTGCAAACTCTTTGCTCTTGATCTGGAACTATGAACCCCTCTGGTTGAGCCATGTAGATGGTCTCCTCAAGAATACCATTAAGAAAGGCAGTCTTGACGTCCATATGCCATATCTCACAATCATAAAATGTGGCTATGGACAGGAGTATCCTAATAGACTTTAACATGACAACAGGTGAGAAAGTTTCCTCATTGTTCACTCCCTCGACCTGGGTATAACCCTTTGCCATGAGTCTAACCTTAAAAGGTTTTCACCTTTCCATCTACACCTCGTTTTCACTTGTAGATCCACCTACACCCTATAGGTTTTTACCCTATCAGGCTGATCCACAAGTTCCCAAACATTATTGAAGTACATAGACTCCATTTCTTAGTTCATTGCTTTAATCCTCTCATCTTTGTCAACATCCTCCATTGCTTGCTTATAAGAAAATCGATCCTCGACGCCATCATCAGAAATGATGTTCTGGGCTTCAGTTAAACACATGTAGTGTTCCGGTGGGTTCATAACCCCCCACTATGTTGAGGTAGTCTCAACTCTTGAGATGGTTGACTAGATGAACCGACATCAACAACTCTTGTTGATCTATCGGTCTGTTCAACAACTCTTTTTGAACCCTCAGTAGTCTCACTAGAAATCTCATGTAAAACAAGCTTACTTTGTGGCTTATGTTCCCTTATGTGGTATTCTTCCAAGAAGAGAGCGTTTGTCGACACAAGCACTTTGTTCTCACTTGAATCATAGAAGTATCCACCCCTCATGTGAAACCCGGATTTCTATTTTCCTTACTTAAGCAAGTGATAAAAGGAATGAACTAAGTGAAAGTTAAATCCTAAGTTAAGGGGAAGGAAATTTCTAAGTGTTAAGTAGATTTTCCTTGAATTGACCTTTAATTGGTAAAATTATGATGAAATTTGTATAATTAGGAGGTTGATGAGAAAGTTAGTGTGGAATGGTGGAGAAAGAATGGGGATTTGAAAAGAAAAATATGGACATTGAGTTTGAGAAATTTGGGAAAAATTGGCTATGGAAAATTTATGTGAAATGCGTGTTGTGCATAAAGCACTGGAAGGCAAGTGACTAGTGGCACAATCGTGTAGGAATTGCACAGAGACAAACAATGTTCGTAGTAGCTAAGAGCGAGATCGTTGAGAGTGAGATCAGCGAGATCGTTGAGAGCGAGATCATTGAGATCAAGACCAGCAAGATCATTGAGAGCAAGATTTTGAGCAAGAAAGTGGGAGAGAGCGAGATGGGAGAGAGCAAGACCATCGAGAAAGTTGGAGAGAGTGAGAGTAAGCGAGATTTTGCGCTAGAAAGTTGAAGAGAGCGAGAGTGGAGAGAAAAGTTGGAGAGAAAACTGGGAGAGAGCGAGATTGGAGAGAGCAATTTGAGCGAGAGTAGAGAGAGCGAGAGTGGAGAGAAAAGTTGGAGAGAAAATTGGGAGAGAGTGAGATTGGAAAGAAAGTTGGAGAGAAACTGGGAGAGAGCGAGATTGGAGAGAGCAAGACCAGCGAGAGAATGGGAGAGAGCGAGATTGGAGATAGCAGTTTGAGCGAGAAAGTGGGAGAGAGCGAGAGTTTAAGCGAGAAAGTTAAAGAGAGCGAGAACAGAGAGAGTAAGATTTTGAGCAAGAAAGTGGGAGAGAGCGAGACCAACGAGAAAGTGGGAGAGAGCGAGACCAGCCTGTGCGCGTCAGCAACGCCTTGTCCGGTGCTGCATTCGAATGTCACGCCCACGCCTCGCCTATGCATTGAACGGTTGAGCAAGCTTCTGGGCGATATATTTGGATGTGTTGGGGTGGATTATGCATTTAAAAACCCTAATTTGAATACAAAAAAAGCTTGAAGACGTAAGGGCAAACGTCAATTAAAATCTAGGTGTTCGATTAAGATAAATTCTTAAACCCTAAGAAATTGTGTTGGATGCGTTTGGGAAGAACACATTGAACCAAGGTGAAGTCAACTTACGTTGATAAAGGGAGGATTAAACATTTGGCCATGCAGCCAAGTAGGTGCTGTCAATCCCACGAGCATTTTGAATGCCTATAAATAGGGAGTTGGGATTTCATTTTCAAATCACACAAAAATCATAAATTTCGTAGAGAAAGTAGAGGGCAGTGAAGGTTCAGAGGAATGTGTCAACTTTGGACGAGGAGATCTTTCGATCTACTCGTGCGTTTGGATTGATTCTAAATCCATCTGAAAGCTCTGGAAGTCTAGTTTTCATGGTGAGGCTACTAGAGAAGAAGCTCTAAGGAATTGGGTTGGAGAATGAGAAAAATACAAAGGGGTCAAGCTATCGGGTAAGCTGGGCCAGTCTTGATTTTTGGATGATTCCGGCTAAACCATGAAGATTTATGATCTAAGATTTAATGGTAAGCTTCTTGAGACATTTAAAATAGTTTTGTAGAAGAATGTATCTCAAAATAAGGTTTATAACTATGAGTAATCTAAGCTGTAAGTTGGATCTGGATTCTAGGGGTAAAAAGGGAGCCCGAGGTAGAAAAGGGAACTATTAGAAAGGCTCCTAAGCAATTAAGGTCAGTGTTATAGCTTTGATCATTAACACATAGTATGAGTGTTATAGCGTTATAGTTCCGATATATCGTCAGTGTTATAGCTTTGATAATTAACACATAGTGTGAGTGTTATAGCGTTATAGTTCCGATATATCGTGAGTGTTCTGTTGCTTTGATAAATAAAGAATATTATGTGTTTATACAGTGTTGATATAAATACATATTATGAGTATTCTCTTAGCTTTATACTCTGATATTGGAATATATGCATCTGTAGATGCATATTACATGCTTTGGTAATATGATGTTGCCATGATATTGTTTGTGTGTGACTATGGAAACTGCGATTATACCCGGGATGTGGTTAGCATGCTTAACAAAAGGTGCTTGGCAGGAAAAATTGGTTGGCTTTGGTCGGTGGGAAATAATGGTCGGCTTCGATCAGCGGGAAATAATAGTCGGTGATGACCGGCGGGAAATATGGTCAAATACCTAAGCATTGCTAACGGGATAAATAAAATGATCGATGTGCACATTGACGGGAATTGGGGTCATAAGAAGGTTTCCATAGGTGATTGTATTGATTGATGATATGATATGCATGCCACGTGTAGCATTTTGGAATAAAGGTTAATCATTGCATGAATAAATCCATGATCATGCATGGGTACACTGTGATTATTATTATGTGATTGATTTCCCAAAAATGATGATTTTCAAAGTGAATTTCATTTTAAAATAACCACTCACTGGGCTTAGTAGCTCACACTCTTCAAAATATTTTCTTAATCCCCCCCCCCAGGGTAGCAAAAGATGAGGAGTTCCAGAGTGCTGCTGAGGTCAATGTCTGCCGCGTGCCCCAGTTACACTTTCGGAGAGTTTTTATAGTTGTCGTTGTAAATTTTGTTGTTAAGTCCTTAAGTTGTATAAACGTTATATCACTGTCGTAATAAAAAGATGGGCCTACTTAATCTGTTATAGTTTATCTCCTTGATTTAATCCTTCCACTGTGTATAAGTTATAGTATGGTATCAGAGTTATTCCACAGAAATCATTAGGCAGTAAGTGTCAGCTCAAGGGTTGATAACTGCTGCAGTCGCATCCCTCTTCCAGGATGAGAAGGTGGTCTGGGTCGGGGTGTGACTTCCCTGGGGTAGCCTACAAAGAAGAAAACTTTTGAACGCGGTTCCAACTTCTTTGGGTTAGCCACAAGCACATGGGTCGAACACCCCCAAATCCTAAAGTGGCGTAAACTACTTTTACGGCCTCTCCACAACTCAGAAGGTGTTTCAGAAACACTTTTCGAGGGAACGTTGTTAAAAATATAGCATACAGTCTCCATTGTAAATCCCCAAAACGAGTCTGGAAGATTAGCATAATTCATCATAGACCGAACCATGTTCAACAAGGTTCTGTTTCTCCTTTCTGATACACCATTCTGTTGAGGTGTACCTGGGGCCGAGAGTTGAGACGTAATTCCATGTCCTATCATATAGTTCTAGAATTGGAGGTCCATATACTCTCCACCATGATTAGATTGTAGTGTTTTTATCTTATTACCTAATAAGTTTTCAACTTTAGCCTTATACTCCTTGAACTTGTCAAGGGCTTTAGGCTTACATTGCATTAGGTAGAGATACATGTACCTTTAATAATCATCTATGAAAGAGATGAAATATTCATACCCACCTCGAGCTCTAACACTCAGAATGTATAAGCTCCGAGGTTTCCTTGACTCTATAACCTTTTCCAGTAGTCGTTTGGTCATCTTGCCTTCAAAGCATGATTCACACATTGGCAAGGAGTTTTCTTCTAAACTCTTTAGAAGTCCACATTGCACCAACTACTCAATCCTACTAAGGTTGATGTGACCTAACCTTAAATGCCAAAGACGAACATTTTTCTTAGGAGAAACCTTTGGTCTTTTAGCTATTGTCGTCATACTGAATATTTCAATATTAAGCAAGACTTTTATGACTAACAACTTTAGCACATATAAGTTATTTTCCATTGAACCAAAACCAATCTTCATACCATTCTTGAAAATAAACACTTTATTCTCAGATGAGGAGACGGTATAGTCTTGTTCAATGAGACAAGAAATCAAGATTAAGTTCCTCTTGATATAAGGAACTATAGAAACATTATCCAGTAACAGATAATATTTCTTATCCAAAAATAACTTCAGCCTGCCTATAACAACAGCTAAAACAATCTCACCAATACCGACTCGAAGAGTCAATTTTCCCTGTGGCAACGTTTTCCAGGAACTAAATCCTTGGTAAGAGGAACTGATGTGATTAGTAGCACCCGAATCAAGGATCCAGGAAGAATCATCATTATCTACCAAACACGTCTCCAAGACAATAAATCACATTTACTGTCTTTAGACTTTCTCCTTTTTTGGAGAGTAGTGGGTTGAGTATCTAAACCTAAATAAGCTCCAAGTTTCATTTCAGGGAACACTTCTCGTCTATGAACTTCATCAGAATCAGCAACACTTGCTTTCTCTAATTGGAGGTTAACTTGGGAATTGACACTACTGGTGTCTTTGTCATCCATCCCTCTGTGTTGAAAGGTAAGAACTAACATTCAAACAATTCTTGCAACGAATCCATGATTTCACGTGCAATGACCATGTTCTCAACCCTTTTGGCCAAAACATCAGGTATGTTAGCCAATATGTGAATTCGGGCCAATGAATTAGCCTTCATTCACACCTCATATACATTACGAACACTTCGCGGTGCATCAAGGGTTGGGACTTGAAGACACTCCTCAACTATGACAAACTCGAGGTTGCTTACCACGAAATATGTTTTAACGGAATCATTTCACCGTATGAAATCGATCAAACGAAAGGCATTTAACGAAAAATCAAACATGTTGCTGAAAAAACCAACACTTGACCTATATTACGTTTTAAGAAAATACTCGTTGAGAAACATACATCCAATACTGTTTAGCAAAACTCAAATGAACCCTGTGTGACATTTGGTTTCACAATGATGCTTCAAAGGTTTAGGACAAAAGCCGTCGAAGGGTGGTCAATTTATCCCTCCTCTGAATTGAGACATTCTCAACCAACCATTAATTCCAAAACAACTCTTGCTCCTATAATGATTAGCCATCATTGATTTGATCAAGAAATCATTAACTTGCTTAATAATTTTTCGTAAGTGTGACCCATCATTTTAGGCCCTAGAGTTCTGCCCCAAGTAGCCAAACCGAAGGGAAAAAATCCAATTGGGGCAAAAACTAAAGTGACCCTATTTGTTTATGGAGTTCACTTTGATATTGACAAACTGCATAACACCCATCCGAAGGGGGACGCTCCCAGAGCACCATGATGGAGTGCAAGAATGATCTCACATTTTGAACCAATAAAGAAGACCACAAGACGTGTTGACACACACCCTTCACTCACTTACGATAAATACTATCTCCGTCCACCTTGATATTGACTCATGCAAACACCATCCGAAGGGGGATGCTCCCAGAGTATCACGAGGTCAAGCATGAATCTCACAGCGTGAACATTCAGGGGGAAACATGAGTGGAATCATTAACATGTCATATATATCTCTTCCTTCCACTGAGTACTTTATAACCTAGTGTTTAGTTTACTTAGAAAAAACACGGCTAAGGATTTTAACTAAGTGACTTTTTAGGTTTACCCAAGAGTAACTCTTACCTTGGAAAGTTGAAACAACTTTTGATCTCATTCATTAAACTCTTTAACGAAGTCTTTGATCAACTGTCGCATGCTTGCAAAAAATCTATCTAATTCACCTTTCCAGGTCGGTTCCTGGGTAGGGGTGTTCCGTTTCTATCAGCTTAAGTACCCCAGCCTAGACAGAACCCGCCTTAGACAAAAGGTCCCTTATATATAGATTAATACAATTTTAATCTTTTATGCCAATCAATTTAATCCTATTAAACCAATTTAAAAAGATTAAACTTAGGTTGCTAATCCCATTAGAACCTTGAATTTAGGTTTATCTCAATCCAATTTTAAAACCCTTTTAAAACATGAGTTCGCCTAAGTCCGCATGCAACTCTTTCTTATTGATTTTAGTTATAATTTCTATTATAACACTTATAACAAAAACAACCAAAACCATCCACAATGCAAAGCAAACGCATACAAGGCATTCATAATGCTTACAAATTAGCCTAAGTGTCATGCTTCATGCATTGTTCATTCATTACTACTTTTATATAACACTTATACAACCAAGCAATGAACCAAGCACACATGTTTCCATACACCCTTATACTATAACTCTTATAATATAA
The DNA here is from genome assembly GCF_027475165.1 of Benincasa hispida. NCBI lineage: Eukaryota > Viridiplantae > Streptophyta > Magnoliopsida > Cucurbitales > Cucurbitaceae > Benincasa > Benincasa hispida. The sequence continues at coordinate 50,669,406 of NC_143486.1, forward strand.
AGACAATGCATGAATATGCTTACTGCATGCATAAATATAACTCTTATATTTCATGATGCATGTGCATGCTCTCTTATAATTTCATCATGCCATATTATAACACTTATAATACATGATGCATGAATAATTGCATAACCTAAGGTAGGTTTTAAATCTATATGTCATACACTATGCCATATAAACCATAGACATCTTACATACATTAAGTAAAAGTTGATGAACCAGGATAATTAGCCACAAAATCCTCAAATCCAAAGCTAACTATTACAAATGGCAAAGAGTCTCCAGTTCAAATAGGCAAACCAGGTCTTGAACCATCAGGGCAAAGAAACGCGTCTCCTTTGATCGTGTACTAAACTCCTTGTGATCGCCTACACGAAAGAGTAAACACTTTACTTAATCGTTTACCAACTCTTCCTGAGCTAAACGATCGTTTAGCAACGATCGTGTACCTTGACTATGCAATGAAGCATGAGGTAAGCGATCGTGTAATGCGCAATAAGCAGTGCAAGCCTTAAGCGATCGACTAAACGACAACGATACGGTGAAGCACAATCGTCTAAAATATCGCTAAGCAAGCGCCAAGGTAACATATACCACGATCGTTTAGTGTGTGCGCCTTTTATTAAAAGATGAGCATCAAATGATGTCTATGCGATGTTTACCTCCAGCGCCCACGTGATCGAGCAACCAACACTACGTGACAGAGCAAACTCTTTACCTCATTGTTTAGCATTAACTAAACGATCATTTAGTAAATACTACACGATCAGGTAGAACTTTTCTACACGATCATTTAGTAAAAACTCAACTATCATTTACCTTAGGCTACATGATATGACCAACCTTTGGTCTTCTTCCTCGATGAGATCTGCATCTCCATGCTTCGAAACATCATCACAAATGACTCAACAAACTCAAGCATTTTGAATTATAGACTCGATTGCTTGTTAATTATGCCGAAAAACGTAGGGGCCCTTACAAATTAATACTTTGTAACTTTAAAGAAAGCTTCAAACAGAGGCAATTAACCCATAACCATTCTTCAACACATCCACAAACGCATTTAACACTTAAACGCAATGCAGACACCTTAAAACCCACAACGACTGTAAAAGAAGTTAAAAAAAGAAGTGAAATTTGGAATATTAGAACAATCTGGCTCTAATACCAATTGAAGAAAGTTAGACATGAGGATTTCCATGAGCAACAGAACGATTATTCTAAATTTCATTCAAAATTGAATATAAATAATTACAGTACAAGAACGGAAACTAACTGGTCATGCACAACAAGAAATTATGGCATGCTTACACAGAGTATCAAGGGATAATGTATGCATACCTTTGAAGAGCCATTCTTCAAACTCCCTCGAGCAATCTCCAATCATCCAAGAACAAGAAGTCAGCCCTGGAACACAACGACCGAAACAACAGCACGACTAACAACACAAACACAACAAACGGCCAATGGTTCCTCGAAACCAATCGAGTTGAGTGAGGACACCACCATAATGGTTACCTTGGTATCCTCAATGAGAATCCAAAAGTTGTGGGCTCTGTATGAATTTGGCTTGAGGATGAGACTAGAGGATAACAATCATGTCACACCCCGCCCCAGACTGCCCTCTGAGTTTGAGAAAGGGCGTGACTGCAACAGTTATCAACCCTTTTGTTGACACTTACTGTCTAATAACTCTGATACCAATGAACAAATTCAACAATCAATTGATTAAGTAGGCCCATTTAATTACAATAATGTAACGTCTATACAACTCCAGGACTTAACAACAAATTTACAAGAACTGTAAAATCCTTCAGAAGTGTAACTGTGGCACGTGACAGACCTTGACCATAGCAGCACCCTGGAACTCCTCACCTTTCGCTACCTGGGGGGGGTAAAACATAAAACATAGAAAATATGATCTATAAAGCCCAGTGAGTGGTGCCTTTAGATAAACGAATAACATTGTCAACAAAATATACTTTTGGAAAGTAATGCATAATCAACAGGAACATTACCACAAGTTCACAATTATTTCTTCAGCCAGACTACTAGATTAACCGCAACTCAACTGTTGGTTAAAAACAGTCAACCCCAGCTTGACCACTGGTTATTACATAATATGAACATCCTCAGCTTTACCACTGGTTATCCCTGGCATGATCCTACATTTTCCCTACTACTTTCACACGTATACTAAGACAACAACAATTCCTGTGGAAACTTTCCCTGTACCCTATTATCCTGCCAATGTGCACATCGACTATTTTCCTACTAGCTATGCTTAGGTAACTTGACTATATTTCCCATTGGTCGTCACCGACTATCATTTCCTGCCGACCGAAGTCGACTATATTTTCCCGCCAAGTACCTTTTCAAGCATGCTAACTATATATCCCAGGTACAATTTCAGTTTCCAAAACAAACATACAAACAATAATTTCAGTTTCCAAAACAAACATACAAACAATAATTTCAGTTTCCAAAACAAACATACAAACAATATCTTAACAAGCATAGTAACAAGATAAACATATACCCCTGATCATGCCAATTTAACATTATCCCCTATATATATTTACCTATATATAGAAATTATATCAACAATACAACAACACAATAACCACTCACCTTGGTTGGTTAGGAACTTTCCTTTCCAAAGTTCCTTAAATTTCCTTGGTTTCCCTTTTGAACCCTAAATTTCAAATTCAAATATCAACTTAGATTACTCATAGTTCCAGACCTTATTTTAAGATACTTCCTTCTGTAAACATGTTCTAAACTATCTCAGGAATCTTACCATAAAATCCTAGCTCATAAATTTTCGTGGTTTTGCCGGAAACATCAAAACATCAAGACTTGCCTAGCTTACCCGATGGCTCGACCCCTCTGTATTTTCTTCATTTTCCAGCACGACTCCTTGGAACTTCTTCTTCGGCAGCCCTACCCTGAAAACTAGACTCTTTTAGCTTTTAGATGGCTTTAGAATCACATCAAACACACGAGTATTCTGGGAGAACTTCTCGTTTCAAGTTGATGCTACTTCCTGTCTTTTCTGCCCGACAGCATTTCCCCTCTTGGAACTTCTTGACCAACGCATGGTCTTGCTACAAACGCTTGCGTTCTTCCATCAACGCATAGTCTTCTCCCAATTAGTCCTCACGCACTCTTCTTTATGTCCTTTGAAGAGAATTTGAGTTCTCATCTGAAGTCCTTGGCCCTATTTATAGGCATCCAAGATTGCTCCAGGGCCAACACCTCCTACTTGGCCGCATGTCCAAGTGTCTTTTCCTCAAACCATCAACGCATTCTTACATTAGTGCAAGCCAAAGTGTCATCTTCTCCTTTCACCAACGCATAGCCCTCAACCTTTACATGTCTTCTTATGCATCCACCTAATTTGCTTAAGGCTTAAGATTTCCTCCTAACTAGCCACATGTCCGGATGACGTCCTCCATATGAGCTCATCCTTCATATGCGTCCACAAACCCTCGGATGTTTAATGCATAGTATGACATCAGCACATAGTTGGCCATCAACGCATAGTAGGTCATCATTGCATAGTATGCAATCAACGCATAGCAATCCTTGGTTCCCCTTGGTTTTTAACATAGCACCATCACAACCCAACTTACTCAGTCATCGCAAGCCTTGACCATTGAGAGCCAACCACCATCAACGCATAGGATGGTCACTCGTCCTCGACGCATAGCTCGCTCGGAATCACCACATGGCTCACTCGGCATCACCGCATGGCTAGATTGGCATCGACGCATAGGCGCTTGGCATCGACGCATGAGCGCTTGGCATGGGCGCTTGGCACCGATGCATGGGATAGCCACATGGCACCCTCCAGCGTATGCCTGGCCCTGCACCCTCGCACACCCTTGCGTCAACATGCCGTTTGCACTGCCGACCCTCGTGCCATCCCAACCTTCTAACGCATCACTTTCAACTTTCTTCCATGTAAAGAAGAAATCATCTTGTGGTCTGATCTTATACAAACTTTTTGTACAGGACACCTCCGCTCGCATGTCTCCACATGAATGGTCAGGATCAAACCATCTGTAGTAGTTCACAACACTTGTAAACCTTTACAAAGTGGGTTGTATTCGTAGTATCATCAGGATAAGATATCCCTCCTTAATCCTTATACTACAGATCTTTTTAGGTTATTACTTAAGGCATGGTCTACTTGTACATCTCATATACATGCTTAAGTTTACATACAATAACCATGGATCTTTGTTTATTAGATATGAGTAAATGCAAATAAAATAACTCTTATTTTATTCATAACAATGTGTACAATGTTTGCAAACTACGAGATTCTGGGAGAATTAGGACACCAATCCCAACATGTCATATAGTTTTAAAACCCACCATAGGTTATGCATTTTTTCATGCATCATTTTTATATTATAAGAGTTATAATATATTAGTATGCGTGATTAAATTACTTAAAGCATGCTCATGTATCATATAATATAAGAGCTATAATATATGCATGCATTAAAGCATATCCATGCATCATCTATATTATAAATATTATAATATAAGGTTGTATGTTAGCATGGAATGTATGCTTAGTTCATTACTTGTTATATAAAAGGTATATATATTAGTAATGAATGAAAATTGCATGAAACATGACACTTAGGTTTATTTATAAAAGTTATAAATACCTTATGTATGTCTAGCTAGCAATGTGAATGGTTTTAACTATTTCATTCTTTATAAAAGTTATAATTAATGAAATTAGAATTAAAATCAATAATAAAGAGTTGCATGCAAACTTAGATAAAATCATATTTTAAAATAGTTTTAAAATGTGATTGAGATAGACCTAAACTCACAAATTTCTAATGAGATTAGAAATTAGATTAATCTTTTAAATCGGTTTAATAGGATTAAATTGATTTCAATAAAAGATTAAATTTGTAACAAATCTATCTATGAGAGACCTTTTGTCTAAGGTGGGTTCCGGCTAGGCTGGGGTATTTAAGCTAACGGAAACAGAACACCCCTACCTGGGAACCTACCTGGAAAGGTGAATTAGATAGATTTGCTACAAGCATGCAATTGTTGATTAATATTTGTTAAAGTGTTTAATGAATGTTAATCAAAATTGTTTAACTTTCCAAAGTAAATGTTACTTTTGGGAAAACTTAAATAATCACTTAGTAAAAATAATTAGCCGTATTTTTCCTAAGTAAATTAAACCCTAGGTTGTTAAACTACTCAGTGGGAGGAAAAGATATATATGATATGTCATTTTCAACTCATGTTTCTTCCTTAATATTCACACCTGAGATTCATGCTTGGCCTTGTGATGCCCTGGGAGCGTCCCCCTTCAAATGGTGTTTGCATGGGTCATATCAAGGTAAATGGAGAGAGTATTTATAGTAAGTGGGAGAAAGATGTGTGTCAACATGTCATGCAGTCTCTTTCATTGGTTTGTACCGTGAGATATTCTTGCATGACCTCGAGGCGTCCTGGGAGCGTCCCCTTTCAAATGGCTTGTGCAGTTGGTCGATATCAATGCGAACTCCAGAAATGGATAGGGTCGCTTTAGTTTTGCCCCAATAGGTTTTTCCCTTCAGTTGGCTAACTGGGGCAAAACTCTAGGATCTAAAATAAAGGGTCACACTTACGGAAAATTGTTAAGCAAGTTAATGATTTCTTGACCAAATCAATGATGACTGATTGTTATAGGAGTAAGAGTTATTCTGGTGTAATGATTAGTTGAGAGTGTCTTAATTCAGTGAAGGAAGAAATTGACTACCCTTCGGTGGCTTTTGTCCTAAATCACTGAAGGGTCATTGCAGAACTAGATGTTATATGGGGTTCATTTAGAATTTGCTAAAATTGATTGGATTTTTTTTAAAGAGTTATGATAAAATCTAATGTAGATCAATATGTTTGTTTTTCCAACAAAATGTCAATGATTGATTTTTCATTAATTGCCTTTTCATCTTTGATCGATTTTAAGTACATGACGTGGAAAGAATCTATTAAAACATTTTTCATGGTAAAGGACCTCAAAATTGTCATGTTTGAGGATTGTCTTCAAGTCCCAACCCCTGATGCACCACGAAATGTTCATAATGCATATGAGGTATGGATGAAGGCTAATTCGGAGGCTCGACTTCACATTTTGGCAAGCATACCTGATGCGTTGGCCAAAAGGTTTGAGAACATGGTCATTCTACATGAGATCATGAAATCGTTGCAAAAATTGTTTGAATGACAATGAAACCAGTAATGTCGGTTCCCAAGATAATCTCCAGTTCACATTGAATGTCAAGGGACTAATAAAGAAAACAATTATTGTCGACTCTGATGAAGTTCATCAACGGGGATTGTCCTCTGAGATGAAACTTTGAGTTTATAATATGGGTTCTGATACTAATCCCACTACTTTTCATAAAAGGAATAACTCCAAAGACGATGGATATGTTTTATTTGTCTTGGAGACATGCTTAGTAGAGAATGATGATTCTGCTTGGATAATTTATTCAGAGGCTGCTAACCACGTGTGTTCTTCCCATCAAGGATTTAGTTCCTGGAAACAGTTTGAAGTTGGAGAGTTAACTCTTGGAGTCGGAACTAGTGAGGTATTTCAGCTATTGTTGTAGGCAGACTTAAGTTATTTTTGGACAAGAAACGGTATCTGTCATGGGATAACGTTTATGTAGTTCCTCATAACAAGAGGAAATTAATTTCAGTTTCTTGTCTGATTGAACAAGATCTGACAATAAAGTGTTTATTTTTAAGAATGGAATGGAGATAGGTTTTGGTTCCATGGAAAATAACTTGTATGTACTAAGTCGTTAGTCATAAAAGTCGTGTTCAATACTAAAATGTTCAAAACAACAACAACTGTAAAAAGACCAAGAGTTTCTCTTAAAGAAAATGCTCATCTTTGGCATCAAGGTTAAGTCACATCAATCTCAATAGGATTGAGAAGTTGGTGAAAAGTGGACTTCTAAATGGTTTAGAAGAAAACTCTTTGCCAGTATGTATATCATGCCTTGAAGGCAAAATGACCAAATGACCTTTTACTGGAAAAGGTTATAGAGCCAAGGAAATCTTCGAGCTTATACATGTAGACCTCTGTGGTCCGATGAATGTAAGAGCACGAGGTGGGTATGAATATTTCATCTCTTTCATAAATGATTATTCTAGATTTGAGTATCTATACCTAATGCAACATAAGTTTGAGGTTCTTGAAAAGTTCAAGGAGTATAAGACTGAAGTTGAAAACTTGTTAGGTAAGAAGATAAAAACACTACATTCTGATCATGGTAGAGAGTATATGGACTTAGGATTCCAGAACTATCTAATAGAACATGGAATCATGTCCCAACTCTCAGCCCCAGGTACACCTCAGTAGAATAGTGTATCAGAATGAAGAAACAGAACCCTGTTGGACATGGTTTGGTCTATGATGAGCTATGCTCATCTTCCATACTCATTTTGAACAGTTCTCCTTCAAAGAGTGTTTCTAAAACACCTTTTGAGTTATGAAGAGGTCATAAGGGTAGTTTATGCCACTTCAAAATTTGGGGATGTCCAGCCCATGTGTTTATGGCAAACCCCAAAAAGTTGGAACCTCGTTCAAAAGTGTGCCTATTTGTAGGTTACCCCAAAGAAACGAGAGGTGGATACTTCTATGATCCAAGTGAGAATAAAGTGTTTGTATCGAAAAAGCTACCTTCTTGGAAGAAGACCACATAAGGATCATAAACCACAAAGTAAACTTATTTCAAATGAGTTTTCCAATAAGACTACTGAGACTTCAACAAGATTTTTTGAACAGGCTGATAGATCAACAAGAGTTGTTGATGTCAGTTCATCTAGTCAACCATCTCAAAAGTTGAGATTGCCTCGACGTAATGGGAGGGTTGTGAACCCACCTGTATGCAACATGGGTTTAAAAAAAGCCCAAAATATCATATCTGATGATGGAGTTGAGGATCCATTGTCTTATAAGCAATCAATGGAAGATGTTGGCAAAAATGAATGGATTAAATCCATGAATCTAGAAATGGAGTCTATTTACTTCAATTCTGTATGGGAGCTTGTAGATCAACCTGATGGGGTAAAACCTATAGGTTGTAAATGGATCTACAAGAGGAAAAGAGGTGTAGATGGAAAGGTGTAGACCTTTAAAGCTAGACTTGTGGCAAAGGGTTATACCCAGATTGAGGGAATGGACTATGAAGAAACTTGCTCACTTGTTGTCATGTTAAAGTCTATCAGGATTCTTCTGTCCATAGCCACATATTATGACTATGAGATATGGCAAATGGACATCAAGACTACCTTTTTGAACGGTAATTTTGAGGAGACCATCTACATGGTTCAACTGGAAGGATTCATTAAACAAGATTAAGAGCAAAAGATTTGCAAGCTTAATCGGTCCATTTATGGACTGAAACAAGCATTTAAATCTTGGAATATAAGATTTGATACTGCATGGCTTTGATCAGAATGTTGATGAGCCTTGTGTTTACAATAAAATCATCAACAACTGAGTAGCTTTCCTCGAACTATATGTGGATGATATCCTACTCATTGGGAATGATGTAGGTTTTCTGACTGACGTTAAGAAATGGCTAGCCACCCAATTCCAAATGAAAGATTTGGGAGAGGCACAATTTGTTCTAGGGATCCAGATCATAAGAGATTGAGAGAACAAAAGGTTGGCTTTGTCTCAGGCATCGTATATTGACAAGATGCATTTCAGATATTTGATGCACAATTCCAAGAAAGGTTTATTACCTTTCAGGCATGGAATTGTTTTGTCTAAGGAACAGTGTGCTAAGACACCTCAAGAGGTTGAGGAAATGAGATGGATTCCCTATGCATCGGATATTGGTAGCCTTATGTATGCAAAGCTATGTACTAGACCTGACACTTGCTATGCAGTAAAGATAAACCACTTATGGCCGAATTATTGAGCATTGTTAACCGATTTTATAAGCATACATGAGTGATGTGAGGTAATAAAACGGTTTATCACCTAGACATCATAGGTTAAAATCCAATTATAAGCGTTATACTTGGATAAACCATTTAGACTTAGGATAGTTTGTTTAGTCAAAATGAACCTAAGTATAAACTTACCCAATTAATAGAACACTTTAGTGGGAGTTTAATAACTTCTATATGATAAAGTTATTAAAACACTTCATTGGGAGATTAATAACATATACAATATGTTATTTTTAGCTCTCACATCCTTAAGAGTTCACAATCGAGATTTAAGCGGTACTTCATGTCACCCTGGGAGTGACCTCCATACAGAAAGTATTTTTTAGCATAAATCTAGATTTCGGTGAATAAGGGGAAGTTGTTTAAACATAAATCAATTATATGATATATATAGATTTCAACTACCACATCTCCACATAGTTTACACCATGAGATTCATATGATGCTTCATGTCACTCTGGGAGTGACCTCCATACGGAAAGTGTTTGTATGAGTCAATAACAAGGTAAACGGGGGAACTTGTTTATAGTAAGTTGGTGAAGGAAATGTGTCAACATATCCTGTGGTCTCTTCCGTTAGTTTGGACTGTGAGATTCCTATGTTGCACCTATTGGTTTGCTTTAAGCGACCCTTGCTAGTCGTTTAATAATAGCTATCCCCACGGAGGGTTGTAACATAGGATTCAGAACAACTCAAACTCTAGAAATAGATAGGATTTCTTAGGTCCATTCCCAACCTTAACTCTCAATTTTGGTAGCATAGTTGGGGTTGACATCTGATATCTGAAAACGGAGGGTTACACTTACAGAATTATTAAGTGTGTTAGTAATTTCTGACCAAAAGCAGTAACTAAATGACTATCGGAATTTGAGTTATTCTAGAGATAGTATTTAGTCAAGAATGTCTTGTTGTAGTATCGTTGCAAATAAATAATGATTATGGGTACATTGTTACTTATTCTGCTAAAACTTGATTATGGGTTTAGTTGCAATTTGCTAATTAGAATTTGTTTAAATTTTTCAGCCTGTCGAATTCTTCTAGAATACTCACTTTCGAATCAGATAACGGTAAAATCGAATCAGCAAAAAAATTACTAACGGTTGATATCTTCAATAGAGTTTTAACAGAGGATTGTCCTCTATCTCCCGACTCATCTAAAATTTTGAATAACATGAATGAGAATGCAAAATTCGAACAACAAGATAAATATGATTTACTTGTTATAGAAGCATGTTTAGTGGAAGACGATAAAACTTGGATAATTAATTCAGGTGCTGCTAATCATGTTTGTACTTTCTCACAGGAAACAAGTTCCTAGAGACAGTTGACAGAGGGCAAAACAACTTTTAAAGTAGGGACCGAGGAGGTTGTTACAGCTAAAGCAGTGGGAGATATGAAGTTATTTATAGGAGATAAGTACATTTATTTGAAAAATGTTTATTACATTTCTTCTATGAAAAGGAATCTAATATCCATCTCTTGTTTGCTAGAACAAAATTATAAAGTTTATTTCAAAAATGATGAAGTGTTCATATATACTAGAAGTAAACAAATTTGTTCTGCAAAATTAGAAAATAACTTGTATATGTTAAAATCGACTGAGATTAAAGCCATATTGAACATAGAGATGTTTAAAACTTCTGAGACTCATAAGAAAAGGAAAATTTCTCCAAATGCCTATCTTTGGCACTTAATGTTGGGTTACATAAATCTCAACAAGATTGAGAGACTGATTAAGAATGATCATCTAAATAAGTTAGAAGATAGTTCATTACCACTTTATGAATCCTATCTTGAGGGTAAAATGACAGAAAGATCTTTTTTTAGAAAAGGTCTTAGAGCCAAAGAACCCTTAGAACTGATACACTCAGACCTTTGTGGTCCTCTAAATGTTAAAGTTAGATGAGGGTATGAATATTTCATCAGCTTCATTTATGACTATTCTAGGTATGGGCATATTTACCTAATGCGCCAAAAGTATGAAACTTTTGAAAAGTTTAAAGAGTATAAGGCTAAGGTCAAAAACCATTTAGGTAAAAAAATTAAAACACTTCGATCAGATCGAGGTGGTGAGTATATGGACTTAGAATTCCAGAATTATTTGATAGAACGTGGAATCCAGTCTCAATTCACAGCCCCTGGCAACCTCAGCAAAACAGTGTGGTAGAAAGGAGAAACAGAACTTTGTTGGCATGGTTCGTTCCATGATGAGTTATGCCCAGTTACCAAATTCTTTCTGAGGACATGCACTTGAAACTGCAGTGTATATTTTGAACATAGTTCCCACGAAAAGTGTTTCTGAAACACCTTACAAGCTCTTAAAAGGACGTAAAGGAAATTTACGTCACTTCAAAATTTGGGGTTTCCCAGCACATGTGTTGGTGCAAAATCCTAAAAAGTTGGAATGTCGTTCAAAAGTATGTTTATTTGTAGGCTACCCAAAAGAAATAAAAGGTGGTTTCTTTTATGATCCTTAAGAAGACAAGGTATTTGTATCGATAAATGCAACCTTCTTAGAGGAAGACCACATGAAGAGTCATCAACCTCGCAATAAGATAATAATAGAGGAAATGTCTAGAGAAACGACAAATGATTCAACAAGAGTTGTTGATAGAGTAGGTCCATCAACAAGAGTTGTTGATGAAACTGGTACTTCACATCCTTCTCAAGAGTTGAGAATGCCTCGTCATAGTGGGAGGGTTGTGCAACAGCTTGACTGGTACATGGGTTTAACTGAAACTCAAGTCATCATACCAAATGATGGCTTAGAGGATCAATTGTCTTTCAAACAAGCAATGAATGATGCGGATAAAGACCAATGGATTAAAGCCATGGACTTTGAAATGGAATCTATGTATTTCAATTTTGTCTTGGATCTTGTAGATTAACATGAAGGGGTAAAACCCATCGGTTGCAAATAAATCTACAAGAGAAAACGAGACCAAGCTGGTAAGGTACATACCTACAAAGCAAGACTTGTGGCAAAAGGGTTTACCCAAAGAGAGAGGATAGACTATGAAGAAACTTTCTCTCCGATTGCCATGATAAAGTCAATTAGGATACTCTTGTCTATAGCTACATTTTATGATTATAAAATATGGCAAATGGATGTCAAGACAGCTTTTCTGAATGGTTATCTTGAAGAGAGTATTTATATGCCTTAAACATAAGGGTTTATTGAACAAGATCAAGAGCAAAAGGTTTACAAACTTAATCGATCCATTTATAGGTTGAAACAAGCATCCAAATCCTGGAATATAAAATTTAACACTACAATCAAATCTTATGGCTTTAAACAAAATGTTGATGAACCCTGTGTATACAAGAAAATCGTTGACAAGACTTTCGCTTTTCTGGTGTTGTATGTTGATGATATTCTACTCATAGGGAATAAAGTAGAATTTCTAGCTGCCGTTAAGAGATGACTGGCTTCACAATTCCAGATGAAAGATTTGGAAGAAGCACAATATGTTCTTGGGATCCAAATAGTTCAGAATCGCAACAGAATATTAGCATTATCTCAAGCATCTTATATAGACAAGATGTTGTCTAGGTATAAAATGCAAAATTCCAAGAAATGATTGTTACCTTTCAGACATGGAATTCATCTGTCTAAGGAACAAAGTCCTAAGACATCTCAAGAGATTGAGGACATGAATCGAATTCCATATGCATCAGCAATAGGGAGTTTAATGGATGCAATGTTGTGTACTCGTCCTGATATATGCTATGCCATGGGAATAATTAGCATATTTCAATCCAATCCTAGATATGATCATTGGACTGTTGTTAAGAACATTCTCAAGTATCTTCGGAGAATGAGAGATTATATACTTGTATATGGTGCTAAGGATTTGATCCTTATTGGATACACTGATTATGACTTCTAAACCGATATTGATTCTAGGAAATCAACTTCGAGGTCAGTATTCATTCTGAATGGAGGAGCAGTTGTGTGGATAAGCATCAAGCAGAGTTGTATTGCTGACTCTATAATGGAAGCTGAGTATGTAGCTGCAAGTGAAGTAGTAAAAGAAGCAGTATAGCTTAGAAAGTTTCTGACTAATCTGGAAGTAGTTCCTAATATGCACCTGTCTCTCTCTCTCTCTTGTGACAACAGTGGAGCAGTTGCAAATTCAAAGGAACCTCGAAGCCATAAAAGAGGAAAGCATATCGAGCGAAAGTACCATCTCATCAAGGAGATTGTACATAGAGGAGACGTAATTGTCACGCAGATAGCTTCACAAGACAATTTAGCTGATCCATTTACAAAGGCCCTCTCGGCTAAAGTGTTTGAGGGTCACCTAGTAGAACTAGGTCTACGAGATATTTATCACTAGGGCAAGTGGGAGAATTTATAGGTATTAAAACACCCTAGTTGATTATATTTATACGTTTTGTTCTCTCCATGTAAACTCAACATTGCATATATTTGTATATATTGATCCACTGGATTTTTGGTCCAAGTGGGAGTATTGTTGGGTTTTATGTCCTAAAGCTCGCAGTTTGTACAAAGATGAACATTTTCTACAGTCAATAAACTTATTATTGATTTTATAAATTGCATACATAAAAGTCTAAATCCAATAAACTAAGATCCATGGCTATTATATGAATACTTAAACTTTATGTAGAGACATAAAGATGGATCAAGTTCGAGTAAATAGCAAAAATGATCTATAGTACATGATTAAGGTTGAGTACCTTATTCTGGTAACACTATTGGATGCGGCTGGTACGCAAAATTTGATGGTCTTGAAAATAAGCATATGGACAAATATGGATAATGATGAATGTGAATCATATAAGCTCATGTTGCCATAAACTTGATGACTTGGAAAGATGGAGATGGAGTGTGGATGTTGTGTTATGCTTATTTACACTTTATGCGATACTACTTCTAGATGTATGCGTTATTAATGAAATACTTGTAGTATGCTATGGTTTGTCACAAGTTTCCTTGCACTGAAACCAAGTATAATTCCAACGCAAGTTCCTCAAAGTGATCCGAGGTCGAACACAGGGATTGTTGTCTTTAATGTGCTACATTTGTGATATATGCGACTGGTGTTTTTACAATTAATAAAGATTGTTTTTATACAGGTATCTAAAGTTGCGGTAAAGTAAAATTATGCAAATAAAGTAAAGTTGCGATAATAAAGTAAAGTGCGATAAAAGTAAACCTAAGCTATTATGATACAAGATACAAGATACTGATACGTGATACTGAGTTTGAGACTGATTGTGAAGTTTATACAAAGGGTCGTGGTATGTGGTGGCAAGTCTTTATGTATGAAACAGAAATAGAAAAGATAACTAATATGAACATCGCAAGTTATTAATTGCGTTAAAGACATAACTACGGTTCCGCTTTCCCTTGGCGTACACCTCTCGGTGATCGACCGTGTTTCTGCAACTCTGTGGTGAAACAGGGATGAACGTAATGAACGCAAGGTTGCTTCCATCTCTGGAAGTACTTCTCGCTTTAGTTAATGCATTCTTCCAACCTTCTCTCGGCAGGAGGAATGGCATCTTCACTTCTGCTCTCACAGGTGAAGATGTCGTCTAGCATGCTTTAGCTAAGCATATTTATTTCCTTAGCACAAATTACTTTCCTTGCTTAATTCTTACTAATTACTAGGGGATTAAAAAAACATCATGGAGAAAGCGATTTATGGATGAATGGAAATAGACAGAAAGATGGAGATGGAAATGATTATGACATTCAATACTAAGATTTAGCGTCTGATACATAGTGTGAATGATAGACTAAGACGATGAATACAATTGATGATAAAGAGACAGAAACAAATACAGAAGAGTGCCAACGTCTTGACACAGATCTTGACAGTGGATTTGATTGACGACGTATGGAATGGATGAAGAGAAAAGCTTCCCTCTCAGGCTTGCTCGTCCGGTAGAAGTGACCTTGGTATAGAGCTTCAACGGCGGGGATTGAAAGGATTTACCCTGAGACTCACCTCTCGGCCTTGTCTCTTAAATCTTCTCGGATCTTCTCCGATCAGGCTCTTCAGACCAGTCTCTCTCTCAATATACAAATATCAAAATATGCCCGTATCAAGTATATCTTCTCGGTGAAATGGCCAGAGCTATTTATAGGCTCAACTTTGACTCTCTAACTTGTGGACCTCACTGTATTGTTAAGGCAGTTCCAAAAATGGTGGAGTGAATATTCCTTCTATTACACAATCAATTCCTTCATAAATGCACAACAGTCACCTGTACACGCGTCAGAATCCTCCGCAATTGCGTTGCTCTTTACATCTTCGATCGTTTGCCCGTATGCGGTGTTATTTTTTATTACCGCATGCAGTTGAGATTGTGTTAATCGTTTAGCTTTTAATCAATTGTCGCATGCGTCGTCATTGCGTTGATCGTCTATTCATTCCTGAATGATGGGCGCAATGCGATGTAGATGCGTTGTTCTCTTTATCTTGAGCCATGACCGCATGTGGTGACTTGATTTCTTGCAAAACAGACTTGAAATATTCTTTTCTACCATTGCAATGGTGTTAGTGGGTGTATTGACGACAATTTATAATTATTGCATTTCTTAGCTAATTTCTATGCAATTGACGCAACTTTCCTTTCTTTTGGCCGCGATATCTAAATAAAGCAGCATAAATAACTTGTATTTCTACAAGTTATCAGCAGGTTTGTACAAGATCGAACATCGCAAAGAGTTGTTAAGTGCCACATATGAAATGATCCTAATTCGTACATGTTATGACATGAGGAGTGAGGGTGTCCTGTGCAAATGGGTTTGTACAAGATCGGACCAAGAAATAAGTCACTCTTACTTTATAACGTTGTTTACTATATAAGACTGACTATTTCACTTAGATGACCTAGGTAACTCAATCTTAATCCTGAATTAACTATGAACTCCTGTTTATTTTGGATTATCCTTAGATTTGCATAGGTGAGGGTTGTCTTAACAGCCTCGGCTCAATAAGCCTCCCATTTCAGGGGAAAGACCAAATAGATAGCTATGGACATAGGGTGCAAGACAGAATTCACGCCTACCCGATTTGGGGATAGGAGAAAAGTTGTTCTCTCAAATACTGAATCTAGGTCTTGAACAAGGGGCCCTACCCTCTCACTGGGCCGAGAGAGTTTTGGTTTAGTGACTGGATCATAAACTAGTTGTTCATTAGAGATCAGTAGGAACTTAAGGAACAAGACGTAATTTCAGGGGTAAAACAAACATTCAACCCGGCTGTTATTACGAACAACCTGTGAAGGGTCGACTTACTAATGATGGTTAAATCATGTGGACATAATATATCTACAGTGAAGGGAGTTCAACTATCGACTTTAGTAGATTGACCCATTAGTTAACGAATGGAGGTTAATTCGGTCTAATGAGTTTAGCCAATTAATCTCGAATCGTTGGAGCCCATGATCTGTAAGTCCGAGAGGTCCCCCTACTAGCTCATAAATGGATTAGCTTTAGAGTAGCGTGATAAGTTAATTTGAAACGTTTAAATTAGAATTAAAGGAATTAGTAATTATATGAGATATAATTACATGTTTAATTTTAAGAATTAAACAAAATTGGAAGATTAATATTTAAATATGATTTAAATATATGAAGGTGGATTTGTATAAAATTAATTTAATATTTGATGTTAAATTAATTAGAATTATTTAAATTGTTTAAATAATTATTTATTAATTTTATTAAGAAAATTAATTTATGAAATTAATAATATTTTCAATTTTAGAAATCAAATTGACTTTTGAAATCATTTTGGTAAAAATTGAAAAAAACACAAATGGAGTTTTGGTTTTTTCCATTACATCTTCAACTTGCTCACATAAAGCCCACCAACTTTGGCTTCAATAACTCCAAGCATGAGCTGCATCTAATGCAGTCATCTTCTTTGCATGATAGTCTGCAATATATTGAGAAGATTGGAGTGGAATTGAGGCATGCAACTATAGAACTTTTGCTGAAAAATTCGTGTTGAAGAATGTGTTCTTCAAGTGGATTGTTGTAGTGAGCTCTTCTCCAAGTTCCTTTCGTTCAAGCTTATTTTGAGTCTCACAACTCAATCTAAAGCTCCAAGAGAATAGTGGGGAAGATCTTGAGGTGGTCTACAGCAAGATTTGGAGAAGTTTACAGCTGAGAATTAAGAGTTGAAGAAGTTCTACAAAAGTATGGCTTCAACCCTCTTGTTTTAGCTTGAGCATGCTTTAGTTACTGCCAAAATTAATGAATTAGAGTGCTTATTGATCCTTGTTGCTTCCGTTGTTGCTATACATTCCAACAATATGCTCGTATATGGAGATAAGGATTTGATCCTTATAGGATACACAGACTTTGACTTTCAGACTGATAAGGATTCTCAGAAATCCACATCTGGGTCAGTGTTCACTCTAAATGGAGGAGCTATAGTATGGCAAAGCATCAAACAAGGATGCATCGCGAACTCTACTATGGAAGCCGAATATATAGCTGCTTGTGAAGCTGCTAAAGAGGATGTTTGGCTTAAGAAGTTCCTTATTAATTTGGAAGTTTTTCCAAATATGTCTTTGCCCATCATACTTGATTGTGATAATAGTTATGTTATGGCAAATTCTAAGGAACCTAGGAGTCATCGAATAGGCAAGCACATAGAAAGGAAATATCATTTGATTCAGGAGATTGTGCATTGTGGTGATGTGATTGTCACGGAGATCACGTTGGAGCACAACGTTGCTGATCTATTTATAAAGGCTCTTACGACTAAAGTGTTCGAGAGTCATCTAGAAAGTCTGGGTCTACGGGATATGTGGCACATTGTCTAGGGAAAATGGGAGATGTTATTGGGGTATAGTGTATGCCCTAGTTTTTATTGGATTGTATCAGCACACAGCGGAAGTAACAAGGATCGTTAAGCACTCTAATTCATTAATTTTGGCAGAAACTAAAGCATGCTTAAATAGAAATAAGTGGGTTTCAAGTCATACCTTTGTAGTCCTCTTGAAATCTTAATTTCCAGATGCAAATCTCTCCAAATCTTATTGTAGACCACCATAAGATCTTCTCTACTATTCTTTTGGTGCTCTAGATTGAGTTGTGGGACTCAAAATAAGCTTGAATGAAGGGAACTTGGAGAATAGCTCACAGCAATAACCCACTTAAAGAACTCCTTCTTCACATGAATTTTTCCGACAAAAATTCAATCGATTGCATGCCTTAAATTCACTCCAATCTTCTCATTATATTGCAAAGATAGCTATATGAGATGCAGCTCATGCTTGGAGTAATTGAAGCCTTAGGATGGTGGGTTATGGGTGAGGTACTTGAAGATGATAATGGAAAAACCATTTTTCCATTTTGTGTATTTTTCAATTTCCAAAATCCAAATTTGATTTTAGAAAAACAATTTGATTTCAAAAATCAAAATTATTAATTTTACAAATTAATTTTTCTAATAAAATTAATAAATAATTAATTAAACAATTTAAATAATTCTAATTAATTGAATATCAGATATTAAATTAATTTTACACAAATCCACATTCATATATTTAAATCATATTTAAATATTAATTCTCTAATTCCATTTAATTCTTAAAATTAAACATGTTTATATCTCATATAATTACTAATTCTTTTAATTCTAATTTGAACGTTTCAAATTAACTTATCACGCTACTATAGAGCTAATCCATTTACGAGCTAGTAGAGGACCTCGCAGACCTACAGATCATGGGCTCCAACGATCTGAGATTAATTGGCTAAACTCATTAGACCGAATTAACCCCCATTCGTTAATTAATGGGTCACTCCACTAAAGCCCATAGTTGAACTCCCCTCACTGTAGATATATTATGTTCACTCGATATAACCATGATTAGTAAGTTAATCCTTCACAGGTTGTTCGTAATAACGGCTTGGTCAAATCTCTATTTTACCCTCGAAATTACCTCTTGTGCCTTAAGTCCCACTGATCCTCTAATGAACTATTAATTTGTGATCCAATCTACAAACCGAATCCTTTTCGGGCCAATGAGAGGGTGGGGTCCCTTATTCAAGACCCAGAATCAGCACTTAAGGGAATAACCTCTCTACTATCCCTAATAGCGGGTAGGAGTGAATTCCTTCTTGCACCCTATGTCCCTAACTGTCTATCCGATCTTACCCCTGAAATGGGAGTTTATTGAGCCGGCTCTGTTGAGGCAACCCTCACCTATGCAAATCTATGGATAATTCCGAATAAACAAGAGTTCATAGTTAGCTTAGGATTAAGGTCAAGTTACCTAGGTCATCTCTTTGAAATAGTTAGTCTTAAACAGTAAACAACGT
The DNA here is from genome assembly GCF_027475165.1 of Benincasa hispida. NCBI lineage: Eukaryota > Viridiplantae > Streptophyta > Magnoliopsida > Cucurbitales > Cucurbitaceae > Benincasa > Benincasa hispida. Next base: position 50,688,727 of record NC_143486.1, read on the forward strand.
TATAAAGTAAGAGTGACTGATTTTTGTTGGGATTGATGCCTTAAAGTCTCGTGTCCTGTAGTTTGTAAACAGTATGTACGAATACTTGTGATTGTTAATATATGATATTTTACTTCACATCTTGTTGTTTTGCTCATTTACATGTTTTATTTGCTTTACCACAAACCAATAAACATAAAATCCCTGGTTATCTATATGTGACTCAAGCATGTATGTGGTGACATACAAGTGGATCATGTCTTGAGTGATAACCAAAATGGTCTATATTATATGAATATAGGAGGGAAACTTTATCCTGGTAATGCTACAGACGCGGCCCGCTTTGTAGAATGGTCACAAGTGTTGTGACTTGCCATAGATGATCTGATCATGATCATTTGTGTTGGGGACATGCGAGCGAGGGCGTCCTATACAAAGAGTTTGTATAAGACTTGACCACGAAGTGTTAATGTCTCGTTATATAACACCGTTCATGATAGAGACTTCACTTCACTAGAATGACCATAGGTAACATGACCTCAATCCTGAGTGAGTTGGGAACTTCTGCCATTGAGGGCGGTCCTTTGATTTGTATGGGTGCGAGTGGCCAAGTCGCCGATTCAAACCTACCATTTTGGGGATACGTTTGATTTGGGAGCTGGGAACTCAACTACATAAGATGGAATTCACTCCTTCCCCGAGGTAGGGGTAAGCAGATAGATGGCTCCCTTAAGGGCTGATTTGGGGGCTTGAACAATGTGGCACCACACACCTTCTGTTGGCCCGAGTACAGGGGCAAAACGGTAAATTGGCCCAACTGTACTTACGAGCATCTATGAAGGGTCATCGTACTCATGATTGGTTATATCCAATGGACACAGAAATATATCTGTGGTAAGAAGAGTTCAGCTGTTGGTCTTTAATGCAATCACTGGCAGTTAACGGATGCTGGATCTCGTGACTAAAGAGTTTAGTCAGTTATTCACGTACTGTTGGAGCTTCGAGCCACAGGTCCATTAGGTCACTTGGGTAGCTTGGATAAAGTCAAGAACCAGTGTTTGGGTTAATTTGAAATGTTTAAATTAACAAGAGGAAGTTCAATTATATATGATATAATTGGACTGGTTAATTATATATGATATAATTGGCTAAATGTATGAGATACATTATTTTGGAGAAAATTAGATATAAATATGATTTATATCAAGTAGAGGAAAAATACTATAGTAGACATATGATATCAAACTATATGATATAAATATAATATGATTATATTTATTAAATAAATGAATTGATTAATTATTTAATAATTAACCAATTTTTTCACGTATGAACGTGGGAACGTGGGCCATGAAGGTTAAGGTAACTGTGGGTTGAAATTTGAAAATCATTTTCATTTTTTGAAAAGAATTCATTCGTGCAATTCGAGACCCCACGCCCCAAAAGAAATTGTGAAAGATCGATCAACGAGAGCCTATACGATAGATTCTCTTTCGTCTAAACGATCGTATAGTTCACGCGTTCCCTAAACGATCGTATACCACTTTCCTAAATAATCGTCCAGTTTTTCCTAAACGATCATATAGTTTTACTATACAATAAGCGTCCCCGCTATACGATAGCAGTGTTCTTCTTGTGCACGCTTGTCGTCTACACGATACTCTTTCCTCCGTCCTCTACCAAACTCACCAGAGCCCACACTTTGGGTTTTTTACGCCGAGGATACCTGGGTTTTCTTGATGATGGTTTTATCCCTGAATCCTTGTTTATGTATGTTCGGATCATGCAGTAACAGTCGAGAGACTCGTCAGGTACTAGTAGATCGGTGGAGTTTTCCGCTACTGTGGGTTCACACAAAAGAAGATCGTCTTCCTCTGGTATGAACTCCTTTCTCTGTATTTTATCGTATTCTGAGCATGTTGTTGATAAATTTATTATGCATAACTGTTAGTATAGAATGTATATCATTTATATTCCAGTCACTATGAAATCGGAGCGATCTAAGCCCACTCATAGAATTCTCGTTTTGAGATCTTTCAATTTCGTGGTTCGATCTTGTACAAACTCTTTTGCACAGGGATGCTCCCACTCCTCATATCATAACATATATGAATTAGGATCACTTTGTTGGTAGCACTTTACAACTCTTTGTAACAACTACAGAGTAGGCTGCATCCAATAGTGTTACCAGAATAAGGCACCAAACCTTATTCATATACTATAGATCATTTTGACTATTTATTCGAACCTGGTCCACTTTTATGTCTCCACATAAATTTCAAGTACTCATGTAATAGTCAAGGGACTTATAGGTTTATTGGATTTCTAATAAACAAAACATATATTCAATAACAACTTATTGAATTTTTTAGAATAAGTTCTATTGTTTACAAATCACGAGTTTTAGGACATAAAACTCAATAGTTTATTATATTTTGTATTTTATTTGTATTGTACATTAGTCTCCCTAGGATTTAGGACAAGTGGAAGATTGTTGGAAATGATGTCCTAAATCTCCTTGTAATCTCGTAGTTTGTAAACTCTATATAATCATATTGTTATTAATAAAATTAGTGTTATTTTATAAGCATATACTCAATTCAATAAACTAAGATCTGAGGTTATTTTATGTAAATTTAAACAAGTATATAGAGACATACAGGTGGATCTTGTTTAAATAATAACCTAAATGGTCTGTAGTAGATGGATAAGGTTGGGTACCTTATCCTGGTGACACTACAGATACGACCCGCTTTGTAGGTGTTACAAATATTGTAAAGTGCTACAAAAGATCTGATCTTGATCATTCATATGAAGACATGCGAGCGGGGTATTCTATACAAAGAGTTTGTATAAGACCGGACCAAGAAATTATTAGTCTTTTTATATAACATCATTGATAATAGAGACTTATATTTCATTAGGATAACCATAGATGACATGACCTGAATCCTGAGTGAGTTGTGAACTCCTGCTCATGAAAGGTAGTCTTTTGATTTGTATGGGTGAGAGTGGCCAGATTGCCAACTCAACAAGCCTGCCATTTTGGGGATTCGTCTGATTGGGGAGCTGGGAACTCAGCTACACATGACGGAATTCACTCCTTCCCCGATGCAGGGGCAAGTGGATAAATTTCTCCCTTAATGACTGATTTCGGGTCTTGAACATAGTGGTCACACCCTCTCTTGGCCAGAAAGGATTCAGTCATAGTGGGACTATGACTTATTGTTCATTAGAGGAATCAGTGATAATTAAGGAGTTAGATGTAACTACAGGGGCAAAACGGTAATTTGGCCCAGCTATACTTACGAATAATTTGTGAAAGGTCATCACACTGTTAATTGGTTATATCCAATGGACACAGAAATATATTTGTAGTGCAAAGAGTACAAACTGCCGGTCTTTAGTAGAATGTCTGACAGTTAACGGATGGTGGATAATGTAATTAAAGAGTTTAATTAATTATTCACATACCGTTGGAGCTTCAAGCTACAGGTTCAAAAGGTCCCCCTTGGTAGCTTAAAAGGATTATGTTGAGAATAAGTTTTTTTGGGTTAATTTGAATTGTTCAAATTAATAAGAGGGAATTTAATTATATATGATATAATTAAATCAATTCAATTCAATTATATATGATATAATTGATATTATGTATTTGATACATTAATTGGATGAATAAATATTTGAATGAGATTCAAACAGTTGTTAATTTAATATAAATATGATTTATATTAAATGTTATAAAATAGAGAAAAAGAACTATAGTTTATATTGTATGTGATGCAACATTAAAACTGTAGGTTATAAATATAATATGATAAGTTTGTTATCATGTTTATTTATATTATTTATTATTTTGAATAATAATCATTTTTCTCAAAAACTACCTTAGTGGGTGGTTATGGAAATTTTATGGCAATTGGAATAAAATGAAAAAGAGTTTTTCATTTTACTTCTAAGGAGCAAAGACTAAAAAATTACTAAAAGATCACGAAGAGAGACTATACGATAGTCTACACGACAAACATAGAGCATATACGATAGGCTCTCTTTGTCCATATGATAGCCTATGCGATAGAAAGTTTTGCTATGCGATAGCCTAAATGATTGAGAAGTTCGCTATGCGATAATGCTTCTTATTCGATCGTCTTCCTCTTCCAAACTCACAAATATCCTCTTAACCAAAATAGTCATAGCCCACCACTCTTGGGTTCTCACCCTGAGCATATTGAGAAATCCGAGTGGTAGTGTCCTTGTTGGTTCGAGAATCGAGTTGCTGTTTGCTGCTTGTTCGAGAGGAGTGTTCGTGATTTGTTCGAAGCGTTCATGAACAAGTTGAATCAATGAATTACTTGAAGAACAGTTCTTCAAAGGTATAATCTCTCAACCTTTGTTTTATTTCAAAAGCATGTTGTAATTTAGTTTCTGATGCATAATTTGTTCCGTATAACTGTAAATGTATGCGTTCAATCACAATGGAATTTGGATGATCTGCTTCCGCTCAAGAAACTTCTCATGTTGAGTTTCCCTTCACTGTAGTATATGGATAAGGTTGGGTACCTTATCCTGGTGACACTACGAGTATGACCCACTTTGTAGGTGTTACAAATGCTGTAAAGTGCTACAAATGATCTGATCCTGATCATTCATGTATTAGACATACGAGCGGTTTGGGTTATATGATATTTTATTCATTTCTGTCTATGGAATATATGATATTTTAGTTGCATTAACTACAAACCAATAAACTAAGATCCATGGTTATCATTGTAACTTAAACATGTATGTGGAGACATATAAGTGGATCGTGTTCAAGTGATAACCTAAATGGTCTGTAGTATATGGATAAGGCTGGGTACCTTATCCTGGTGACATTACGAGTATGGCCCGCATTGTAGGTTTTACAAATGTTGTAAAGTACTACTAATGATCTGATCCTGATCATTCATGTATTAGACATGCGAGCGGGGATATTCTATATAAAGAAGTTTGTATAAGACCAGACCACGAAATGTTTAGTCTCGTTATATAACATCATTCATAATTGAGACTTTCATTTCACTAGAATGACCATAGGTAACATGACCTTAATCCTGAATGAGTTTTGAACTCCTGCCTATGAGGGCGATCCTTTGATTTGTATGGGTGAGAGTGGCCAGAGCGCCGACTCAACAAGCCTACCATTTTGGGGATTCGTCTAATTGGGAAGCTGGGAACTCAGCTACATAAGATGGAATTCACTCCTTCCTCGAAGCAGGGGTAAGTAGATAAATTGCTCCCTTAAGGGCTAATTCTGGGTATGGAACATTGTAGTGCCACACCCTCTCTTGGCCCAAGAGGGATTTAATCATTGTGGGACTATGATCTATTGTTCATTAGAGGGATCAATGGTACTTAAGGGGTTAGATGTAACTACAAGGGCAAAATAGTTATTTAGCCTAGCTATACTTACGAGCGATTTATGAAGGGTCATTGTACTTTTGATTGGTTCACAGAAATATATCTGTAGTGCGAAGAGTGCAACTATCGGTCTTTAGTGGAGTGCTTGATAGTTAACAGATGGTGAATAATTTTATTAAAGAGTTTAAGTAGTTATTCACGTATCGTTGGAGCTTCAAGCTACAGGTCCATAAGGTCCCCTTGGTAGCTTAATGAATTTAAGTTGAGAATCAGTTTTTGGGTTAATTTGAAATGTTCAAATTAATAAGAGAGAATTTGATTATATATGATATAATTAAATTAATTCAATTATATATGATATAATTGATACATTATTGTTTGATTGGAGGAACTAGTATTTGAATATGATTCAAATATATTTTCTATGAATAAGATTCATAGTTATTAAATTTAATATAAATATGATTTATATTAAATGCCATAAAATACAGAAAAAGAACTTTGGTTTATATATTGTATATGATGCAATATTAAAACTATAGGTTATAAATATAGTATGATAAGTTCATTATCATATTTTATTTATAATTTATTAATTATTTGATAATTAACCCTTTTCCTCTCTAACCACCCTTTAGTGGGAAATTATTAAATTTTTGTGGTAAAAACGGATAAATGAAATTTGATTTCAGAATTCCAAGAACAGACAAGCATACACGATCATGTATCTACAAGATTGTTCTTTAGAGCCTATGCGATAGACTTGTCTTTCTAAACGATCAAGAGCCATTGTTATACGATAGTCTTGTTTCTACTCGATTGTCTTCCTCGCCCAAACTTCAAACTTCCCCTCTAACCAAAATTAGTCAAAGCCCACCACTCCTAGATTCTCACACCGAGAATACCAAGGTCACTAAGTGGTAGTGTCCTATTTGGTTCAAGGATCGAGTTGCTGTTTACTGCTTGTTCGAGGGAGTTCGTGACTTGTTCGACCATTCGTGAACGAGTACGATTGAGGGATTAACTTGAAGAACAGTTCTTCGAAGGTATAATCTCTTAATCCTTTGTTTTATTTAGAAAGCATGTTGTAATTTAAATTTTATGCACAATCTGTTCTTGTATGACTGTAAATGTATGCATTCAATCGAAATGAGATTTAGACGATCCGCTTCTGCTCAAAAGGTTCGCTGTAAATAGAGTTCCTTCAGTTGTGACTAGGGGGAACTTATTGTGTGCCTATTATTAATTATTGTGGAGATTTAACTTTAGTCATTGGTTTTTTACTCCTCACATTGATGAGGTTTTTCCACAATAAAATTGTTTGTGTCTTTGCTTGATAATTATTATTATTTCTAGTTGACTTTGTTGAGAATGTCCTAAAACTCGCAGTTTGTAATTTTTTGGAAATATATTTTATTTATTCAATAAAAGTGTTATTGAAATTTCATGATGTTATAAAATCCAATAACGAATCCATGGCTATGATATGAATATTTTAACTTTATGTAGATACATAAAAGAGGATCAAGTTATAGTATATAGCCAAAAAGGTCTATAAGTATATGGATGAGATTGGGTACCTCGTCTTGGGGACACTATGGATACGACCTACTTTGTATACTGATACAAACGATGTGATACTAAAATCGTTCATGTGGAGACATGCGAGTGAAGGCATCCTATGCAAAAGATATTTGCATAAGACCGGACCACAAAATAGTCACTTTTCTTACTGTTTACTGTTAAAACTGACTATTTCAATTCGATGACCTAGGGTAACTCGATCTTAATCCTGAGCTAACTATGAACTCCTGTTTATTTGAGATTATCTTTTGATCTGCATAGGTGAAAGTAGTTCAACAGCACTGCTCAACAAGCCTCCTACTTTGGGGATAAGACCAGATAGATAGCTGGGGACATAGTCCCGTAAGATAGAATTCACTCCTACCCGTTGTAGGGTTAGCAGATAGGTTGTTCTCTTAAGTACTGATTCCTGGTCTTGAACAAAGGGGTCCTGCCTCTCATGGCCAAGAGGGACGTGGTTTATTAGTTGGACTATAAACCAATTGTTCAATAGAGGATCAGTGGGAGCTTAAGAAGCAAGATGTATTTACAGAAGTAAAATAGTAATTTTGACCTAGCTGTAAATACGAATGATCTGTGAAGGATTGACTTACTGATTATGGTTAAATTAAGTAGACAGAAATATATCTACAGTGAGGTGAGTGTAACTATCGAGCTATAGTGTTATGTCTCGGTAGTAAACGAATATTGATTAATTCGGTTTAAATTGTTAACCGATTAATCTCAAATCGTTGGAGCTTATGATTTGTAGGTCCATAATGTCTCTCTACTAGCTCATAAAAGATTAAACCTTAGATTAGAATATTGAGCGAATTTGAAACGTTCCAATTTGAAATTAGGGTTTGGATTTTGAAATATTTAAATTTCAATTTATGGTTTGGATAATTATATTCGATATAATTAATATTTAAATTTATCGAAATTAAACGTAATTGGAGAGTTTTAAATATTTAAGTATTGATTACATGAATAGGGATTCATGTTTGAATTTGGTGTTTTATTAATTTAATATTTGATATTAAATTATTATTTAATTAATTAAATTTGTTCAATTAATTAAATTCAATTCAATTCAATTTTTTATAAAATTCAAAAATTGAATTTAAATTATGTTTACTTTATTTTAAATTAAATATAATGAAAATTAGAAAAAATTGGGAATTTTTGAAGTTTGAGTGAAAAAAATCTAAATTTGGAGTTTTTAGTGGACTTTTCCACATTTCAACACCAGTGCTAATTGGAGTGTTAATTAGTTGAATAAGTGAGTGCTTGCATAATTTCTCTTGATAAATACTCCAAATTTTAGTGGTTTGCATTCATGCAACCGGATTTTTTGAGAATTTCAAGCTGAAATAGTTCTTGTTTTCAAACTCTCCCAAATCCTCTCAATCCCTCTCAATTCTGAGTTTCCACCACTCAATCCAAGGTTGAGAATAATAGAGAAGATCGTCTTGGTGGTCTACTAGAGATTTGAAGATCCAATTTCGTGGATTGAACAAGGAGCAAATGGAATTCATCAAAGGTACACACAATGAAACTCTCTTTCTATTAAAAACGTGTTTTAGCATTTTTTTTTTTACTCAAATTAAGTGTAATTAGAATGTTTAATGATTTTATTAGCTTCCGTTTTATGCATCTTTACTCTATCAGACCTTCCTATTAGATTCATATAAGAGGGGATAATTGATCCAAATTGAAAGATATAGTGTTTATCCAACACGTTGTAGGAGATTGAGTTTGTTCAACTATGAGCAATGGCTGAGCTAAATTCTTAAAAACATCACATGCCCATCAAATTGTATTCGATCATATGATAATTGTATAAACAAGAAAACCCCTCCTAAAATACTTTAATGTTCGTAATTAAACATAAATTCAAATCAAGATGTGGATCAACCCATTGTATTGGATCACATAGAAAAACAATATGACATGTTATTCGGACACAAACATGTCAAGATGCTTGATTCCAATCAAGATGTATAATTTACCTATAATTCTCTCTATCTTATGTGAACAAATCAAAATGTTTGATTCTATGATTGACATTTAAAAAAAGTAGATGGTCAACTAATCCAATTCAAGTTGACTTTCACAAATTCCTAAAATAATATACTCTAGATCTTTAAAGTATATTTCGATGTTGAATAATCTATAATTAATTTTTCTTTTTTAAATTACAAATTTAGTCACTAAATTTTGATATTTTTAAAGAAAAGAAGTACCGATCTAATATACACAAAATTAAAAGTTTAGGATTCTATATTGTGCTTAGAATGCCAATTTTTATCATCAATCAATTTTGAAAATTTTTAATTCGATTAGGAAACTATTAGATACAAAATTGAAATTTTAGACTTTGGTTAATAACCATTTTGTTTTAAAAATTTGTATTCGTTCTGTTACAACTTCTTTACTGTGGTCTTCATCTCCTAACTAAACACTTGAATTTTCACTAAATTCAAAAAATAAAAACAAGTTTTAAAACCTATTTATTTAGTTTTCAAAACTTGATTTGGTTTTTGAAACACTTTTAAAGGATAGTAATGGGTAGTGTTTATCCACTTATTTTTCAAAAACCAAAAATCAAAAGTAAGATAAATGATTATCGAACAAAATTTTAGAAGCCGATTAGTTGAAGAACCAAATAGATACAAAAACAAATGATAAAGAGTAGTAACAATAGCGTTTATACACTTATTTTTCAGGAAAAAAAATGATTGTCAAATTTAGAAACCAATTAGTAGAACAAAATAGAACAAACTTTAAAATTCATAAATACAATGCAACCATATTATTAAATTTTCGTGGATATATAGACATTTCCTCATTTTTAGGAGTTCATGTGAATCGACATTAAAATATAAAATGTTTACACACCAATTTAAATATTTTTTATTACTTTAGGACCATTTGATTTATGATTTTATAAATGTGTGATAATAACATGTATGAGAATAAGATTGTTGTGTTTGATTGTATATGAGAATATTATAAGGATTTAAGGAGAATAAATTGTGTTTATATTTATTTTATGAAATCAATCATATAACTTCATATAATTCTATTAGATTATTTTATAAAAAAAATTAATTAGTTAATAACAAATGAATCATTATAATTGGATAGTTAATTATAAGTAATATTAAAAATTAAATATTATTTTTAGTATAAATGGGGATGAAAAAATTGAACCGTAGATTTCTTGGTCCTTAACACAAACTAGTGTCAGTTGTACTAAGCTTTTTTTGGCATTAAAAATATAAATACTTAAACTAAGTCAATTTAGGGTTGTTTTCAAACATAGAAAAATGAACTAAAATATTCAAAATATCATAGACTATCTGTGATAGACCATGACTATTTGTGTCTATCATACTGTGACATTCTGCTATTATTTGTAAATATTTTTAGCAGTTTTGTCATTTAAAATAATTTTCCATCAATTTAACTAATACTAAAATTATTATTTTTATTGAAATTAATACTAAAATTAATTGATCAATATTTTATTTATTAGAGTTCAATATTGTTAATATTTTTTTTGAATCAATAAATTTTAATTTAAATAAAAGGGTCTTTATAAATATAAAAAATATTTAAAGAACATTTACACTTTATAGCAAAAAATTCTAAAAATCAAGTATTTTTTATAACTTTTTACTATAAAATGTAAATTTTTTGGAATTTTTTCTATTTATAAAAATTTCCTTTAAATAAATATATTTTAATAAACAATATAAAAATGAATGCAAGAAAAATAGAACAAAATATGATATACATACAAAAGTTAATAAGAAACATTAAGAAAATGTCTAGAGATATGATATGTAATTAAAATAATTCCAAAAATAATTATTTGATAATAAAAAAAATCAATGAGTAATCAGTAATAATTATTGAAAAAATGATTTTTTACTAACCTAATTTAACTAGTCTTAGTTAATTAATCAAATATATTACTAGCTAATTAATTAATTTGTGTGCATAAGTATTTTTATTCATTTAATAAATTTTTATTTGTATAAAAAAATTGAGTACACATTTTAACAAATTATTATTATTTGATTTATTGATAAATAATTATATTAATTTTATTAAATTAACCTCAATTAATTAATTATATTCAATATAAAATTATGCCTAAAGGGAAAAATAAATGAACACATAAAATTTTGCCTAAAGGGAAAAATAAATGAACACAGAAAAAAACAGTTCTGATCGTGTTAAGAATTAGGTAAGAAATAGGGATATTTTTAAATATAAAAAAATAATCAAAATATTTATGAAATATAATAAAATTTTAAAACTATTAAGGATGGATGTTGATAGATATTAATAGATTATCTATTAATGACATTGATATATAGATAGAACGTCTATGATAAATAATTTTAAAATTTTATTATATTTTATAAATATTTTTAATAATTTTACCATTTAAAATAACGTCTCGTAATTCTATCAGAAATTGATATCTATGTAGTCATTTTATCGATATTTGCACGGACCCGAACATTTCCATCCACAGGGTGGTTTTAAATAATTCCGTTGAATTCAACCAATATTTTATTATTGAACTCAGCAAGCGGTGAGAATGAAAACGGAGATGAATGCATTCGCCGGCAACCACTGTTGCCTAATTTCTTCATTCGAATTCAACCAGAAAAAATACTCAGACCACCACAATTTTCAAACAAGGATAGCGAAATCCAAAGCGAAAGGTTTTCGATATCGAAATATTTACAAGCATATCGACCTCAAATCTTCTCCAAATCGGATGCTAATCTGATTCTAATTCAACGCCATTCACTGTAAGCTTCAGTTCTTCTCAGATCTTGCCATAATCTGCTTATTAGCTTAATGAAATCTGTCCTGAGATCCACGTTTTCGTTTTTTACAAACTCAATTGAAGCTTCATTTGAATGTAATAAGATCTACTAAGGCGTAATTACTGAGTTTTTGGCTTCTTTTGTGGAGCTTTTTTCTATTAATTATTTATGTTCATTGGGAGTTGGTTTCCTTATAGATCGTGGAAATAGTGGATGATGGTCGAAATTAGTGCTTGATTTTTTGTTGAATTGTTGTTAAACTTAAACCTGTAGATGGGAGGATCTATATCTATTTCTTCAGTCTCTCGAATATATTGGACTCGGATGCTACATATAGTGTTTTCTTTTTTGGGAAGTTGTTACGCTTGTAAATTTGATTCATAAAATCACCAAGGTAGAAAAAGGCATATTGTACTTGAAACTTCAACTGAACTGAGCACTGGAATTAATTTTGAAATTGGAATTCACTGCCTACCATTTTTCCTAGTTGCCCTTTATCTCAACCTTTTCTGAACTCGATGATAGACCTCCCAAAAGGGATTTTGTTTGATTATATTCTGAACTTAGATGTTGACGGGTATGAATGTTATGATAGTGATAAGTTATGTTGATTGAGATAACATGTCAAATATAGTAGATTCTATTCCTTATTGAGAAAATTAGTTGAAAAGTTTCGGTATGGATAATACATCATACGTGAACGAAATGAAATTGATGCTAGGACAAAATATAGAAAGTTATACATAACTCTGAGGCAGGGACACATATATGGTTTGTAATGTCACCCATCTTGATTGAAAAATTATGTATCTCAATCTCAAAACAAAAGAATTTGATGTCTAATTGTTTTTCTCACATTTCAATATCTTTAGAAAGAAAATAAGAATTGATAAAGAACGATGGTTCTCTTCATGGGGGTCAATAAGACTAATCAAAGAATTTTAAGATTGGGGAATTCACAAGGGAAAAAACTTGAGAGAAAGAGAGAGCTTTTGCATTATGAAACGCCTATACATTGTGTAATCAAGTCTTCTTTGTTAGTATTTTAGGATAAACCTGGAATTGGATTTCATTTTGCTGATATTTTGAAGAGGTCTTATGCTTGACTTTGAGACGGATTATCAGAACAAAGGTTGAAGTCTTGTTGGTTTTGCAGACAGAGCTTGCATTTTAGGCTGAATTCCATAGTGAAAGTTTTTTTCAGAATTAAAATGGAAACTAACTGGAAATGAAAATCATTTGTTAAGTTGGTGTTTTGACTCTTAACTTAATGTAGAAGCTTCATACTGTTATGTTTTCGTTCATATCTTTCACTGTGATGATAATTCTAGTTTTTATTAAGGCAGAACTTTAATGCTGAGGAATAGGATTTTGTCACTGAATCTATGCATCGCTAAACTGAGTAACTTGGTTTTGAATATTATTGTGGCCATGCAGATAACCGTTGGTTGTTTGCTGAATTATCTTAATGGGTAGCCAAGAAGCTAGACAGCCACTGTTACCAACATCATCTAATACTCCTGGAAAAAGGTTAATAGATATTCCTAGAAGCAAAAGACGATTGAGGCGCACTAAGAGTGCTCCTTATGCAGATTCTCCTCATACAGAGATTACCTGCACTGGCAACGTGCCAGCCACTTGTCCAGTTCCACGTTCAGGATCAATTTTCAGAAATCTACACCCAAGTTTCAGAAGAGTAGCCTTAGTTTTAATCATATACCTGGGTATAGGAACTTTATGTTTTTACCTTGTCAGGTACCAAATCAAAGGGGAAAAAACAAACGGAATAGTTGATGCCATTTATTTTACTATTGTGACAATGACAACTGTAGGATATGGAGATCTTGTCCCAAACAGTCCTTCCACAAAACTACTAGCTTGTGCTTTCGTCTTCACAGGAATGGCCCTAATTGGCCTAATACTGAGCAATGCAGCCGATTATTTGGTAGAGAAGCAGGAAACATTGCTATTTAAAGCCTTCCATATGCACCAAAATAGCCATTGTGACATTTCAAGAGAAATTGATACTAATAAAGCTAGAAACAAGTGTATAGTGGTGTTTCTCATTCTTCTTTTGTTCATCATTTCTGGGACTGCCTTTCTAGTTTCGCTTGAGAAATTAGATTTTATTGATGCCTTTTATTGTGTATGTTCTACCATCACAACGCTAGGCTATGGAGATCAAAGCTTCTCGACCATGTGGGGACGTCTATTTGCCATTTTCTGGATCTTGATAAGTACCATCACTCTAGCTCAGTTTTTCCTTTACATTGCTGAGCTGAACACTGAAAGAAGGCAAAAGTCTCTGGTAAAGTGGATTCTAAGTAAAAAGGTGACAGACATAGACCTCGAGGTTGCAGATCTCGATGATGATGGGGTTGTTGGGTAAGTCATAGTCTGTTCTTTTCATCACACTCCCCTATCATGTGATCTCAAACTCACACGGTCAGGACACATCAATTCATTTCTGATGAGACCTCTTAACACGTTCCACCGTTTCTGAGTTGGAGTTTATTGAATTTCTATAGTGGTTCACTTATCGTTTCCTTCTAAATCTTCCACAGGGCTGCAGAATTTGTCATATACAAGCTCAAGGAAATGGGGAAGATTACTGAAGATGACATTTCACCTGTGTTGGAGGAATTTGAGAATCTTGATGTTGATCAATCAGGAACTCTGTCTACATCTGATATAACACTTGCTCAATCATCTTAACCAGAGAGGGTGATGGTGGCCTTCCTTCTATCGCACCAGTTAAGTTGTTTTTGCAATGTTTTTATATTGCTTGTCTTGCTGCTTCTTATCTTGAGGAATGTGAATCATTCAATATTCTTTTGGAGATTGGTTATTGTCCATATGTTGTGGTAAAGAATATCCCTCCTGTTAGTGAAATGTTACAAAATTTCAATATAGTAAAGTTGAATATGAATTTTGTGACTTGATTGACGACATGAATGCATGGTAAGAGATTTAAGAAAATATTAAGGGAATATCATGAACTTGAATAGTATAGACCAAAATTTAATTGTATCCAACATTAGGGAAAATTGGCTATATTCCATGTTGAGGGGTTTTCCCCATTTATTTTCTTTTACCATTTCATAGCATTGTACAGATTTGGCATCTTTTGAGTTAAACCCTTGCCAAGTAGAGAAATGATAATTGGTGTCTTATCTATTGAGCTATCCTTTGATTCACTACTTATTTAGCGTTTGTATATTTAAAAGTTTTAATGATATGTTTAGACTTTGAATTATATTTATTTTTCTATTTCTGTTGTTAACATTAACTCGAACCAATTTATTTCGACTATGGGTGACAAAAGTTAATCATATAGACGGTTTGTATATATTCGAAAAAATTTGCATATATGAGCCCAACTCAAATGTAATTAATTAGTACCCATCTTGGATTCTTGATGTCAATTTGTATTGGCAAAAGGGAATACTAAAAATAAATTAAAAAAAAAAAAAGCAATTTCCCTCAAAAGAATAAAATCTTATTAATATGATTGTGTTGTAAAATTAAGGAACAAAATGAAGCACAATTAGGATACGGATATCGATAAATTATACTACTATGCTAATTGTCTAGCAAACGTTGGGTATTTTTACCAATCATTAATTCATTGTTAAAATAATTGAATAGATTATCACGACGATCATCCAATCTATTGTAATTATAAATTGTGTAACATGCTATTGGTATAACTTTTGTGTGTTAAGTGGATAAGGAGATTTTTTTTTATGATTTTTGATCGAGTATGTAATTAACAAATATTAAAGTGAAGCTAAATGAATGTATTAGTGAATAAAAGTTAAAATTTTAATTGGTTTCAAGGTGCTAAAAATAAAATTTAAAATACCATATAAACATGGATATTGCAAAATTCAAAATTTAGTAAAAAAAATATTTAAATATACATATTAAAATATTAAAATTGAAAATTAAAATAATATAAATCTAAATATGGAAAACTTCACCATTTAAAATTAAACTAACATATAAATATAGAAAAATTATTAAATAAAATAAATAAATATAAAAGAAATAAAACAAAATTAATATAGAAAATAAATGGAAATAAAATAAAAGAAATAAAGCAAAATTGATATAGAAAAGAAATAGAAATAGAAATAGAAATAAAATGAATAAAAACAAGGTACTTTGACTTAGGAATCAAACTCACAACCAGCAGGCGCACATATTGACCATCAGAGCAAAGCGAAATAGAAACTAAGCTAGAGACTGAGAAACTACTTCCGATTGTTTCTGAAGTGTGATCTCATTTTTATAAATGTTTCTTAAAATCTAAAAATTAAAAATGAGAATGATTATCAAATAAATCTATTTATTAAAAAAAATGAGAAACAAAAATAGGAAATAAGAATGTCATCAAATAGGCCCCATGTATGAGTAAATATATTATACCTATATTATAATATTTATAATAGATTGTCGCTTGTCCCACTCTCATCCAAAATTCATGAAATTACTTGCAATATGTACGCATAATTAAAATTGGTCCAATTGTCAATAAAAAAAAGTCCAATTGTAATGGGTTTGTTTAATGTGTTAATCATAATAGCCTCAAATCGTAAAGGGATCTAGATTTCTTTGAGTCCATTTACATTAGCTAATATGTAATCGTGATTTGATTTCCATTAAGATCGTTTACATTGACACAAGTAATAGAAGGAAACATGTGTGATGAAGATTGATATAATAAACATTTACCAAACTTTTGAACAATCATGGTTTCAGTATTTAGAACAATCAACTTTTTTTTTTCCTGCATATTTAATAATTTTCTTCATGTTATTCCTAGCTCAAACTTTATTCGCTTGTTGTCTGTTCAATATCGATACCATAGGTATCCATATACTACAACTACGTATTGGCCAAGAAAAAATGGGACTACATAATTCAAAGCAACAAAACGTGTAGAGCGATATCGCTTGTATTTATATTAGATTGGTATCATTAGTATCTATAAGCAATTTCACTATGAATTTCGTCGTGGAGCCTAACATTCACTACGATTACAGAATGTGGTGAACACCAACAATCGTAATTAATTGGGTCACACTTTTCATATTACCATTTATTAATTACGATTGTAAGTTGGTAAACATGACTTTAGTCCTTGATTATATTAGTGAACTTCTAATTAAAATTTTATAGGACCAAAATTTACCCATAAATTTTGTAAGGTATATTAATTTTCATCCAAATCTTTTAGTTTCATCATATTGAACCTTGAACTTAAATATATGTTGCAAATCGTGAACCAAAATCGTAATTTAGCAAGGTGTATCATAAGGTTGAAAAAGAAAAGTTAGTAAAATATTTTTAAAAATAAATAAAATTGTAATTAAGCAAGGTGTATCATAAAGTTAAAAAAAAGTGAGTAAAATGTTTTTAAAAATAAATGTACATTATTACCATTAATCATAGAAAGAAAAATACTCCTACTTTTAGTATATAAAAAAAAAGCGTCACTAAAAAAATGTTCTAACCATCACTAGAAAATGCCTTTTCGTCCATACGGTAACTCTAAGGACATTTTTTTTAAGTTATGGGTATGACTAATGAAAGTTCATCGATATTCTTAAAAAAACTACAAAGTTTGTAAGTATTTTTTATAATTTAGTAAAAAAAACAAAGGAAAAGAGAAAAAGTGTATTTAAACAACGACTAAATTGTAATATAGTCCCTTGTAACTTGATAACACAAGGCTAAGTTATATATAAAAGTACTTTTGAACTTTGTAATTTGTTTCAAACATACCTATAAAATTTCATTAATACCTTAAATTTTTCTTCTTTTTTTTTTTAAAAAAAAAGTCTAAAAATACTCATATCGTTAATTTTGAATGGAAAACATTAATATTTTGATTCAAAAATAGTCTTCAACTTTCAAAAGTTTCAAAATTTTCTTTGACAAAAGTTATTAATGTCTTATTTAAAATATATCTCTGAACTTTCAAAAGTTATATTAATATCCTAAATATTGTTTTTAAAAGAAGTTAAAATGGTTCTTACATGTCAATATAATGAATCTTTTTAATTGAATTTGCAACATTGTTTGGAATGTAAAACAAGTATCAATAGCCTTCACTACATACAAACACACTATGCAATGTTTGTGGAATGAATCTAATACCAACATTTGGAAATAAAGAAAGAAAGAGATGATAAAGAGAAGAAGAAGAAAGAAGATGACACAAAGGGTTGTAGTGGTTCGGTATTAATTGACCTACATCTACTTTTGAAGAGTAGTTTAAAGACTATATTTCTTAGAAAAAAAGAAGAATTACAAACTAAGTATTCAGATACTCACAATCACTCTTATAAAGAACTCTTTATTAGTCTATTATTAAGTTTTGCGAGCTATTTGAGATGCTAAGTTGAGATAAGATGTCTGAAATTTATAAGTATGTGGAGTTCATATATTTGTGGAGTTCATGTTTGTGTTTGGGGTGTAGAGCTATTTGGTCTGAGTTTATATGTCTGTATTTGGAGTGTAGAGTTAAGTTCATATATTTGGAGTATTTTGTGTAGTTTTTTTTTTTTAATCTTTAGATAATCTACTTTTATGATTACTATTTTTGTTTTGAAACATTTTTATTCAATAATTCTACCCATATTTATTTGGATAAAATATGGATTGCATTTTTTTCCTTTTAATTTTGAAAATTTTCTTTCTTTCTTTCTTTCTTTCTTTCTTTTTCTTTTTTTTTTCCATTTTTTTTGGTGGTGAACAATAATTAACCCAGTACATTTCTTATAGAAATATGGTTAAATAAAATGAGAAATCAAAGAAAAATAAAAATAAAAAATTTTAATTTTTCTCCAAGAATTTCATCATCATCTTCTTCCTTTTTCTTTTTCTTCCTGTTGTTGTTTTGTAATTTTACTCTATCATGATTGTTCTTAATCAAATCTCCTCCATCATGCATCTTAGGAGTCAAGGAATACTACCACATTTATTTATCTATTTAACTTTCAATTCCTTCAAATTTGGAGGATCATCAGAGAACAAATCTCTATTTTTCACTAATGCTTGCTAGAAAATGTTCTAGGAAAAAAAATCTCCAGTTTATAGTTTTTTTTTTTTTTTTTGTTATATGTTACATACTTTTCAACTATGTACATACTTTTTCAAATATTTTTAACATTTATTTGATATGTGGATTCAATTAAATAAAAATATATTTTATAAATTTCTACGTATAAATATTGCACTTAATGTAGACAAAATACTATTATTTATATAATCAACAATCCTACAACATACTTTAACAGTCTTCAGTCCTATAATTATCAGAAGTGGTAGTCAAAGTTAATTATCGAAGATGATTTTCCCTAGAGTTTGTAGTCGAAGGTAGTTGTTGGAGCCTAAGTTGGTTGCATGAAGGAAGTATTGAAGTTGGTCATCAGAGGTGATTTTTGGAGCCCAGAGTTGGTCGGGCGAAGGTGGTCAACGAAGATGATTTTTGCCAGAGTTTATAGTCGGAGGGGGTTGATGAAGCTCGAAGTTAGTCGCATGAAGGTGGTATTAGAGTTGGTTGCCAGAGTTTTTCATCGAAGGTGGTTGTCGAATTCCGAAGTTGGTCGTCGGAGTTGTTCGCTCGAAGGTGGTCATCGTTGTTGATCATCGAAGATGATCTTTGTCAGAGTTTTTAGTCGGAGGTGGTTGTTGAAGCCTACAAAGGTGGTTGTCAAAGTTTGTTGTCGAGGATGGTGGCCAGAGCCTAAAATTGGTCGTTGGAGTTGATCGCGCGAAGGTGGTCATTGGAGTTGTCACTGGAGATGGTTGTCGGAGCCTAGAATTGGTCACGAAGTTGGTCGGGTGAAGGTGGTCGTCAGAGTTGGTCATTGGAGTTGCCATCGAAGGTGGTTGTCGGAGCCCAATATTGGTTCCTAGAGTGTGAGAATGGTAGTCATGGGAAATGGCCAATGGATGGAGCCATCGAAAACGTTGGAAGAAGGGAGAATTGAGGTGAGTTGGTAAAATATTCCAACTCAATTCCACCAACATTTAAAGTTGATGGGCCAAACATTGAGTTATTATATATGTACTCAATTCAACTCATGTTAGTGAACCGAACACCCACTTACTAATTTCTGCATGATTATAGTGTTGGGGTTGATGCCCTAAATCTCGTAGGGTCCTGTAGTTTCTAAACACTTGTATGAACAAACATTCTGTGATTTATAATATATGATATTTTATTCACTTCAGTCTATGAAATATATGATATTTTAGTTGCATTAATCACAAACCAATAAACTAAGCTCCATGGTTATCATTGTAACTTAAACATGTATGTGGAGACATACAAGTGGATCGTTTTTTAACTGATAACCTAAATGGTTTGTAGTATATGGATAAAACTAGATACATTATCCTGGTGACACTACGAGTATGGCCCACTTTGTAGGTGTTATAATTGTTGTAAAATGCTACAAATAATCTGATTATGATCATTCATGTATTAGACATGAGAGCGGGGATATTCTATATAATAGAGTTTGTATAAGACCGGACCATGAAATGTTTAGTCTCGTTATATAACGCCGTTCATAATTGAGATTTTCATTTCACTAGGATGACCGTAGGTGATATGACCTTAATCCTGAGTGAGTTGTGAACTCCTACCTATGAGGGCGGTCCTTTGATTTGCATGGGTGAGAGTGGTCATATCACCGACTCAACAAGCCTACCATTTTGGGGATTTATCTGATTGAGGAGCTAGGAACTCAGCTACACAAGATGTAATTTACTCCTTCTTCGAAGCAGGGGTAAGTAGATAAATTGCTCCCTTAAGGGTTGATTTCAGTCTTGAACAATGTGGCGTAACACCCTCTCTTGGCCCGAGAGGGGTTTAGTCATAATGAGACTATAATATATTGTTCATTAGAGGGATCAGTGATACTTAAGGAGTTAGATGTGACTATAGGGCAAAACGGTAATTTGGCCTAGCTGTACTTACAAACGATTTGTGAAGGGTCATCGTATTGTTGATTCATTATATTCAATGGACACAGAAATATATCTGTAACGCGAAAAGCACAGTTGTCGATCTTTAGTAGAGTGCCCGACAATTAACGGATGGTGGATAATATGATTAAAGAGTTTAGTGAGTTATTCACGTACCGTTGGAGCTTCAAGCTACAGGTCTATAAGGTTCCCTTGGTAGCTCAATGGATTCAAGTTGATAATCAATTTTTGGGTTAATTTGAAATGTTCAAATTAATAAGAGGGAATTTGATTATATATGATATCATTGATATAATGTATTTAATACATTATTGTTTGATTGGAGGAACTAATATTTGAATATGATTCAAATATAATTTCTATGAATAAGATTCATAGTTATTAAATTTAATATAAATATGATTTATATTAAATGTCATAAAATAGAGAAAAAGAACTATGGTTTATATATTGTATGTGGTGCAATATTAAAACTATAGGTTATAAATATAATATGATAAGTTAGTTTTCATATTTATTTATAATTTATTTATTATATGATAATTAATTCATTTTTCTCCATAACCACCCTTAGTGAGTAGTTATATGGTTTTATGGCAATTGTGGGTTAAAAATGAAAAAGGTTTTCTAATTATTTACACACGAAAAACGACTGACTTTTTTTTAGTAATCGAGCAAGTGAGTCTTACTACATGATCACTTGAGAGCCTAAACGATCGAGTTGCTAGTCTATGTGATAGACTTTCTCATCTACACGATAGCCCTGTTGTTTACTCAATCATCTTCCTCCTTCATTCTAAACCTTCCCTCTAACCAAAATAAGCCAGAGCCCATCACTCCAAGATTCTCACACCGAGAATACCAAGGTAATCTTGTGGTAGTGTCCGGTTTATTCGAGGATCGAGTTGCTGCTTGTTCGAGGAAGATCGAGTTGTTCGCTGCGTTCGTGAGCGAGTCTGATCGAGGGATTATCTTGAAGAAGGGATTCTTCAAAGGTATAATCTCTTATCCTTTGTTTTTACTTTTAAAGCATATTGTAATTTAGTTTATAATGCATAATCTGTTCTATATGACTATAAACGCATGCGTTCATTCACAATGAAATTTGGACGATCCGTTTCCACTCAAAGGTCCTCTGTAATTAGAGTTCCTTCATTTAGTGTATTCATAGATACAAAACAGTTGAACTATTTGTTTTAGAGAGTTACTTATTTAATTCACTATTTACCAAGTGAATATCTTTCATGTTTCATTTAAATACTCTCATTTTTTCTTGTTTATCTAATTTTTACGTCAATTTTCTTAGCAAACCAAACAGAACACAAAACTTCATGATAAAAGGCATTATAATCTCACAAAATCCCATGAAGTCCCAATATCAAAGAGATTTTTGTATGGATGACTCAACCTTGGAGGCGTTAATACAAAATGATAAAATCCTAAGAACTAAAGAAGGTCGATATTTTGCTTACGTCATAGATGTCACATCCACTCCTAAGCTTGTCTCTTTTTCCTGGAAGGAGGTGTGAGGACAACATATACCACCCTTTTGTGATTCCTATTGCCCCTCTGAACCTATTTTGCTTACTAATCTCAAAGCCAAGTGAATAAACAACAGTTCTTTGGCTTAACTTATTCTATTACAACCAGCATAATGTTCACACAACTCCCCAAAACTTAGCTTAATAACTCAAGACTCTTAATTACGAACTCATAACAACAAGCTTAAATTTGGAAGTGTGACTGTAGTGTGGCAGACCTTGACCTCAGCAACACCTAGAACTCCTCTCTTTCATTACCTGAGAGGAAAAACATTTTGGAAAATATAAGCTGAGAAGCCCAGTGAGTGACATTTTATAAACAAACTTTTCATTTCAAACATTTCTTAAAACAAAGCTACGCATGACAAACTATATAGCAAAGCATTTCAATAAACTTACTAAACGCATGAATAAATTGTATATCAAACCTGTACACAAACTTTCCTAGGGTAGACCAACTCAATACTCCCAGGTAATGAGGTGGAACCATACTCACACCTTCATTCACTGAGGTGGAATTGACTCAACATACTTGGTCTTTGCTAATGCGAAACCAACTTGATGCATAACACTTGTCATACGTGCACACATAACTCTCGTCTTGGTACTTGATCTAGTGGTTTTGAAATTCTCTTTTAAAAAAACCATAAATTTTAGCAACACATGAATATTCGAACTAGAGTTTTAAAACAATTCAAAACATGAAAATTTTTAAAACTTTGCTAAAACAAGAATTTTCTTTTAAAAACAGTCATTCACACTTAACTGGCAACAATTCCTCTTCTTAAGTTTCTTCTTAGCTTCCCAAGTTCTTCCTCAAATACCGAGCCTATAATGATTCATAATAACTTTAAAATCTCAAGTTTAGGGCTAAATTAACCTTAGAACACCTTTTTGGCCCTAAATTTGTCTAACCAACCCTAATAGGTGAAAACTAGGCCTTTGGACTATCATACATTATTGTGGATGCAAGGTTATTTTCCCACAGACCAGCTGGATGTAGGAATCGTGAAGTCTGCAGTGGAAGCGAGATTGATCCCAGTTTCAAATATTTTATAGAATCAAAATTCATAGAACAAGAATCATGTGTTTTAATAAAATTACAACATGCTTTTAAGAATTAAAGGGAAAAGGGTTAGGAATTTAACTCACCCTTGAAGAACAACTTCTTCATGAAATCCCTCAAACTGATCACGAACTCTCCTCGTTGAAACTCGAGCAGAACCAAAAATCACTGCAATTACCAAATCAATATTTGGTTGGACACCACCACAAGAGAGCCTTCTGTATTCTCCTTAGGGGATAAGAATCACAAGAGGTATGGGCTCTGTATTTTATGGAAGAGGGAGAGAATTGAGAAGGGAGTTTTCTTTTTCTGTGAGTGTGTTCTTGGGAGAAAATTTCATAGAGCAAAACGTATCTCTTCTGTGAAGAAGATGAATCCCTCAAAACCCAGAAAACCACTCATACACACGTCTACCATCAGAGAGAAAAGAGGAGAGGGCGTTACAACTCCCTCCTCAATTAATTTAAAAAATTAATTGAACTTAAAAACAAAATAATTTAATAAAATAATTTAGCAAATTATTTTAATAAACTATTCAATATATATATATATATAACCACCTTATCATATAATATATATTAAACTATAAGTTATATCAAATATAACACGTAACCTATAGTTTTTATATTATATCAAATACAATATAACCTATAGTTTATATTCCTCTCAATTATACATGGTACTTAATATAAATCATATTTTATACTAAATATAATAATATTAACATCCATATAATTAATATTTTAATTATATTCAAATACTTAACTCCTCCCAAAATAAACTTTATATTATAATATATTAAATACATTATATTAATTATATCACATATAATTAATTAATTATATCACATGTAATTAATTAATTATATCACATGTAATTAATTTCCTCAATTGATTTGAACAATTCAAATTAATCCAAAATTAATTTTCAATAATCTCTGTTGAGTCATAGAGAGGACCTTATGGATCTGTAGATTGAAGCTCCAATAGTACTTGAATAATTAATTAAATTCCTTTAATTAAATTATCCAACATCCATTAATTGCCAGTCACTCCACTAAAGACCGACAGCTACACTTTTTGCACTACAGATATATTTTTATGTCCATTAGATATAACCAGTCAACTGTGCGATGACCTTTCACAAATTGCTCGTAGGTATAGTTGGGCCAAAATTACCATTTTTCTCCTGTAGTTACATCTAACTCCTTAAGTACTACTAATCCAAAATTAATTCTCAATAATCTCTGTTGAGCCATAGAGAGGACCTTATGGATCCATAGATTGAAGCTCCAATAGTACTTGAATAATTAATTAAATTCCTTTAATTAAATTATCCAACATCCATTAACTGCCAGTCACTCCACTAAAGACCGACAACTACACTTTTTGCACTACATATATATTTTTGTGTCCATTAGATATAACCAGTCAATTATGCGATGACCTTTCATAAATTGCTCGTAGGTACAGTTGGGCCAAAATTGCCGTTTTTCCCCTGTAGTTACATCTAACTCCTTAAGTACCACTAATCTCTCTAATGAAAAATAAGTCATAGTTCAACTATGACCAAACTTTCTCGGGCCAAGAGAGATTGTGGCGTCATATTGTTCAAGCCCCCGAATCAGCCCTTACTTAAGGGAGCAATTTATCTATTTACCTCAACATTAGGGAAGGAGTGAATTTTGTCTTGTGTAACTGTGTTCCTAACTCCCCAATCAGACGAATCCCCAAAATGGTAAGCTTATTGAGTCGGCGATCTGGCCACTCTCACCCATACAAATCAAAGGACCGCTTTCATAGGCAGGAATTCATAATTCACTCAGGATTCAGGTCATGTCACCTATGGTCATCCTGGTGAAATATAAGTCTCTATTATTAACAGTATTATATAATGAGACTATTCATTTTGTGGTCCGATCTTATACAAACTTCTTTGTATAGACCCTCCTCCCTCCCCCTCCCTCCCCACACATGTCTCTATATGAATTATCAGGATCATATCATTCGTAGCACTTTACAATAATTGTAACATCTACAAAGCAGGTCGTATTCGTAGTGTCATCAGGATAAGGTACCTAGCCTTATCCATTTACTACAGACCATTTAGGTTATCACTTAAACATGATCCACATGTATTTCTCTACATACATGTTTAAGCTATAGAAGATAACCTTGAATGTTAGTGTATTTGTTTGTGGGTTAATGCTACTAAATGTCAAATAAAATACCTCAAATTTTATTAAATAAATATAATTGTTTGTACATTACAATTACAAACTACATGACCTACGAGATTTAGGGCATCAACCCCAATATTAGACACTTGGATCACCCTCCCTAATGCCTAGATAGTGTGCCCAACATCTGGTCTTGTGTGTCCAACACCTGGTTGAAGATTTGGATGCCTAGCCTTCTCACTTCTACCCTTAGGTTTTCTTACACCTCTCTCTTGCACCCTTTTGATGGTAGAACAAGTTTGTGATATGGAATGGAGTTCCCCATCAAGGTATTTATAGGCAACTTCAACTCATCCTTGTCTTCCACATTAGGCACCACAACATGAAACTTAACTTGCATGGAAGATCAACTTGTCATCATCATGCAATGGCTAACGCATGATCCCCTTGGAGGTGTCAGTCTAAGAGTTTGCATTCCTTCTTCTTATTCCATGCTTAACCACCTCCTACTTATATGCCAATCATAGGTGTCCCCAGTTGCTATGCCCAATGCATAGCCCTTGCTTTGGTGCCATTCCTACACTTTGCATGCTTTGTTTTATCCTTAAGACATCTATCTCTTTCTTGGGCTTAGTCAATATTTCATTTAGTTGAGCCACATACCACACTTTGTAGTCAAACTTGAACTTGTTCCCTAAGAAACTTACTCCCAACGCATGGTTATTAGATTTGGACGCTTCCCCTTTTGTTGCTACCAACTTGTCTCTATACTTAGATGCGTCCACATTTTCTTAAACTATCAAGGTATGCATCCACATGCCTTTGTTAGAGTTTCTTGGCATAACTCCTTTCTAAGTGGTTTTTCCATCTTCAATCATACTTCATATGTGCTCAATATGGAGTTCATAAACCCTTCCATGCATTCAACATGGTAGGTTTAGGATTCTTCCCAATTATGCTATGAGTTAAGCTCTCTTTTCTAACACTTAACCAAAAATCCAGTCTTATTGCTAGTCTTTGAAGGATCTCATTGAAGAAAACCTTGAGCAGAAGCGGGATCGTCCCAATTTTCATTTTCTAGAGAAAGTAATTTTTACAGAAAAGAAAGAACAAATTATGCCTTTACATAAAGTATAGCATACTTAATTAAAAAGGAAACTTAGGGTTTTAGAAACTCTTACCTTTGAAGACCTTATTCAAGAATCCCTCGATCAAGAAACGGAAACTACCACAAAGATAACCTTGGTATTCTTAGGTAGAGAACCCAGGAGTGGTGGGCTCTGACTATTTTGGAATGAGGGACTGATTGAAAGACTAGAGAGCAGGATGAGGAATTGTGATTAATCTCTAACAATAACAACTCTCTCAAAATGTTTTTTTCTTACTACTCTGTCACAATGATCAAGGAGACTCTCTCTTATCCAAAGACAAATAACTCCCTCCCTCCTTCATTTAAAATTAAAATAACATTATATATATACAACCAACTTATCGTATAATATATATATTAAATTATATGTTATATCAAATATAACATATAACCCATAGTTTTAATATTGTATCATATACAATATAACCTATTATTTCTTTTCTCTCTCATATGACATTTAATATAAATCACATTCATATTAAATTTAACAATTATGAGTCTCATTCATATAACTAATATTTGAGTCTTATTCAAATATTTATTTTTCTCTCACAAATGTTATAATGTATCAAGTACATTATAAATAATTATAACATATATAATTAAAATAACTTATAATATCATATATAATTAAATCCCTCAATGAATTTGAATAATTCAAATTAATCCAAAAACTGATTCTCATTTAATTCTATTGAGCTACCAAGGAGACCTCATGGACCTGTAGCTTGAAAATCCAATGATACATGAATAATTAATCAAACTCTTTAATTAAATTATTCACCATCCATTAACTGTCGGGCACTCCACTAAAGACCGACAACTGCACTCTTCGCACTACAGATATATTTCTATGTCCATTAGATATAACCAATCAACAGTACGATGACCCTTCACAAATTGCTCATAAGTACAGTTGGGCCTAAATTACCATTTTGCCCCAGTAGTTACATCTAACTCCTTAAGTACCAATGATCTCTCTAATAAACAATAGATCATAGTCCAACTATGACTTAAACCCCTATTGAGCCAGGAGAGGGTATAGTGCCACATTGTTCAAGCCGCGGAATCAGCCCTTAAGGGAGCAATTTATCTACTTACCCTAACCTCGGGGAAGGAGTGAATTTCTTCTTGTGTAGTTGTGTTCCTAGCTTCTCAATCAGATGAATCCCCAAAATGGTAGGCTTATTGAGTCAGTGATTGATAACTTGTAGAAATACAAGATATTTATACTGTTTTATTTAGATATTGCAGCGAAAAGAAAGAAAAGTTGCGTCGATAGTATAGAAATTGGCTAAGAAATGCGAAAATTATAAAATGTTGTCAATACACCCACTAACACCATTGCGATGGTAGAATAGAATGTTTCAGTTTCTGATTGCAGGAAATCAGTCACCGCATGCGTTCATGGCTCAAAGATAAAATAAACAACGCATCTACGTCGCATTGCGCCCATCAAATCGAGAACGAAGAGATGATTAACGCAATGATGGCGCATGTAACAATCGATCAAGAGCTCTAGCGATCAACGCAATTTCAACCGCATGCGGTAATAAAAAATAACACCGCATGCGGCGATAGATCGAAGATGTAAAGAGCAACGCATTTGCAGAAAATTCTGACAAGTGTACAGCTTTCAGTTATGCATTTCTGACTGGTTGATTGCGTAACAGAAGGAATATTCACTCCACCATTTCAGGAACTACCATAACCATACAGTGGGGACCACAAAGTCAAAGAGCCAAGCTTCGCTTATAAATAGCTTCTGTAAATTCATCAAAAGATATACATGTATACATAGAGACGTGCATATACTGATTCTGAGAGAGAGATTGGTCTGAAGCAACTTACGGAGTAGATCCGGGCGAACCACAGGACAAGGCCGAGAGGTGAGTCTCCGAGCAGAGAATCCTTCCAATCCCCGTAGCCGAAGCTCTATGCGAAGGTCAATTCTACTGGGAAAGCAAGCCTGAGAGGGAAGCTTTCCTCTCCACTACTTCCACACGCTAGTAAGCACAACCTCCATTTAGGATCTGTGTCAAGATGTTGACACTCTTTCTGTATTCGTTTCTAATCTCTATTTCATCATCTGTATTCATCTTCTTTACTCTTTCATTCACAACATGTATCAGACGCTTAATTTTAGTATTAAATGTTATGATAATTTTCATTGTCATCTCACTGTCTCTTTCCATATATCCATAATCCATTTTCTCCATGATGTATTCTTAATCCCATGGGTAAATAGCAAGAATTAAGTGAGTAAGTTAATTTGTGTTAAGGAAATAATTAAGTTTAGCTAAAGCATGCTCGATGGCATCTTCACCTGTGAGAGCAGAAGTGAAGATGTTATTTTGCCTATCGAGAGAGGGTTAGAAGAATGCGTTAACTAAAGCAAGAAGTATTTCCAGAGATGGAAAAAACCTTGCGTTCATCATGTTCATCCCTGTTTCACCATAGAGATATAGGAACGTGGCCGATCACCGAGAGGTGTACACCAAGGGAAAGCGGAACCTTAGTTGTATCTTTAACGCAATTGGCAAACTTGCATTGTTTTTACTATTTGCTTTTCCTCTTTCTGCTTCATTCATAAAGACTTGCCATCGCATACATCGAATCTTTGTACAACTTCACAGTCAGTTCTCGACCTCAGTATCGTGTATCATGTATCTTGTATCTTGTATCATATTAGTTTACGATTTTATTTTATTACCGTAATTTTATTTTATCAACGCAATTTTATTTCATCGCAATTTATATTCTTATATAAACCCAATTCTTTATTCATTATTAAACCGGTCACATGTATCATAAAAGTAACGCATTAACGAAAACAATCCCTGTGTTCGACCTCAGATTATTCTGAGAAACTTGCATTGGAATTATACTTGGTTTCAGCGCAAGGAAACTTGTGACACGCACTACTACATCACATACTACGAGCATATCATTAACAACATATATATTTAGACGTAGTATCGCATAAAATTGTCTTTATTTCAAAAGAATTGTTCATTCATTCACATTCATATTTGTCCACATGCTTAAAGATAAAGACTAAAATTATGTCATCAAGTTTATGGCGCCATTGTCGGGGACATGAACTTGTAGCACATTATCTATCATCACAGTGCATGCATAACAAGGAATTAATTTTTACCGTTACAGTGATCTGGCCACTCTCACCCATACAAAGCAAAGGACCGCCCTCATATGTAGAAGTTTATAACTCACTCAGGATTCAGGTCATGTTACCTATGGTCATCCTGGTGAAATGCAAGTCTTTATTATGAATGACGTTATATAATGAGACTAAACATTTTGTGGTCCAATCTTATACAAACTCCTTTGTATAGAATATCCTCACTCACATGTCTATACATGAATGACCAGGATCAGATGATCTGTAGCACTTTACAACAATTGTAACACCTACAAAGTGTGTCATACTCGTAGTGTCACCAGGATAAGGTACCCAACCTTATCCATATACTATAGAACATTTAGGTTATCACTTAAACATGACTCACCCATATGTCTCTACATACATGTTTAAGCTACAAGATAAATTTGGATGTTAGTTTATTGGTTTGTGGTTAATGCAACTAAAAAATGGAATTAAATATCATATATTTTATTAAATGAACAATGAGTTTATTCAAAATATTTACAAACTATAGAACCCTATGAGATGTAGGTTATTAACCCCAATAATCTCCCACTTGAACTAAAGCTAGTGGTGTGTACAATATAGTAAAAATACAAAGTACATAAATAATAAAGAAGGGCATAATACGCACCCAGTACAAATCTCCCACTTGCCCTAGTCTAGACATAGCCTGTCCTATAGACCCATACTTTGTAGGTGACCCTCAAACACCTTAGCCGTGAGGGCCTTTATAAACGGATCAGCAATGTTGTGCTCCAAAGCTATCTTTGTGATGATCATGTCCCTTCGATGCACAATCTCTCAGATTAGATGACACTTACACTCTATATGCTTCCCACACTTGTGACTCTTAGGCTCTCGGGAATTAGTCACCGCGCCACTATTATCACAATAAAGTGTCATGGGCTTTGACATGTCTGGAACGGCTTCCAGATCAGTCAAAAATTTCCTGAGCCAAACAGCTTCCTTAGCAACTTCACAGGCCGCTACATACTCAGCCTCTATGGTGGAGCCAGCAATGCACCCTTGCTTGGTGCTTCTCCAGACTACTACCCCTTCATTAAGAGTGAACACTAATCTTAATGTAGATTTCCTAGAATCCATAAAGATATCAGTCTGAATGTAATCCCTCATTTTAAACGGTGGTCCAATGATCTAATCCTGAATTAGATTGATATCTACTAACTATCCCTACTGCATAGCAGATGTCAGGTTTAGTACATAACATGACATACATCAAGCTGCCCATAAACGATGCATAAGGATCTGTCTCATTTTCTTAACTTCTTGAGATGTCTTAGGACATTGTTCCTTACACAATGTAACTCTGTGTCTGAAAGACAATAAGCCCCTTTTAGAGTTCTACATCAAATATTTGACAAGCATCTTGTCAATATGCGATGCTTGAGACAGAGCTGACACTTTGTTATTTCAATCTCTAAAGATCTGAATACCCAAAACAAACCGAGCCTCTCCCAAATATTTGATTTGGAATTGGGTCACTAGCCAGTTTTTAACCTCAGTCAATGAACCTACATCCTTCCCAATGAGTAGGATATCATCTACATATAATACTAGAAAAACTACTGAATTATTGATGATCTTCTTGTATACACAAGGCTCATCAATGTTTTGATCAAAGCCATAAGATTTGATCGCTGTATCAAATCTTATATTCCAAGATCGAGAAGCTTGTTTTAGTCCATAAATGAACCAATTAAGCTTGCAAACTTTTTGCTTGACCTTGGGTTATGAATCCCTCGGGTTGCTCCATGTAAATGGTCTCCTCAAGATTGCCATTTAGAAAGACAATCTTGACGTCCATCTGCCAAATCTCATAGTCATAATATGAGGCAATTGACAGGAATATTCTAATAGATTTAAGCATGGCAACAGGTGAGAAAGTCTCCTCATAGTCAACTCCCTCAACCTGGGTATAACTCTTTGCCACTAATCTAGCCTTCAAGGTTTGCACCTTCCTATCAGCACCCCATTTCCTCTTGCAAATCAATTTACAACCTACAGGTTTAACCTCATTAGGTTGATCTACAATATCCCATATGTAATTGAAGTACATAGATTCCATTTCGAGATCCATCACTTTGATCCATTCATCTTTTTCAATATCCTCCATTGTCTTCTTGTTAGACAATGGATCCTCAACTCCACCATTAGTTACCATAGCTAAGATTTTTGTTAAACTCATATAGTGAACAGGTGGGTTTGCAACCCTCCCACTATGTCGAGGTTCCCTCAACACTTGAGGTGGATTTGACTTACTGGATGATCCTACTTCAACAACTCTTGTTGAGGTACTATGTTCTTCAATAACTCTTATTGAAGATTCAGTAGTTTCTTTGGAAATTTCATCCAACACAATCTTACTTTGGGGCTTGTGCTCCCTTATGTGGTCTTCTTCAAGAAAAGTAGCATTTTTTTATACAAACACTTTGTTTTCTTTAGGATCAAAGAAGAACCACCTCTCGTTTCTTTGGGGTAGCCTACAAATAGGCACAATTTTGAACATGGTTCCAATTTCTTAGGATTAGCTCAAGCACATGTGTTGGGCAACCTCATATTCTGAAATGGCGTAAACTGGCTTTACAATCATTCCATAATTCCAAAGGTGTTTTAGCAACACTCTTGGATGGAATGTAGTTCAGGATGTATGTTCTCTACTACATAACCCCAACACGAGTCAGGTAAGGAAGCATAACTCATCATTGACCGAACCATGTCAACCAGGGTTCGATTTCTCCTTTTTGATACACCATTCTACTGAGGTGTACCAGGTGCTGAGAGTTGAGATTGTAGGATTGTATCAGTAACAACGGAAGCACAAGGATCATCAAAGTACTCTAATTCACTAATTTTGACAAAATATAAAGCATGCTTTTACAAAAAACAAGTGAGTTTCAAGACATACCTCTTGTAAAACTTCTTCAAAGCTCCTTCTCCACCTGTTATCTTCTCCAAATCTTGTTGCAGACCATCTCAAGATTTTTCCCACTATTCTCTTGGTGCTTTAGATTGAGTTGTGGGACTCAAAACAAGCTTGAATCAAGGGATGAAAGAGAAATGCTCACTGTAGTAATCTTGTTGAAGAACCCTTTCTTCAACCCGAATTTTCTCTTAAATTCTCTGTAGGTTGCATGCCCGATTTTCACCCCAATCTCTTCATTATATTGCAGATCAACATGTAAAGGAGAGAGTTGCATGAGTTGCAGCTCATGCTTGGAAAAGACAAGGAAAACAAGAAAGCTTTTGTGTGAGCAACTTAGGAGATGGATAGTGGAAAACCCAATTTTTTCATTTGTGTTTTTTTTTTCCCTCTTTTTCAATTTTATCTCCAAAAATCAAAATTTTATTTTAAAATTCATTTTTATTTTTAAAACTAAAAAATAAAATTAATTTCACAAATTAATTTTAAATAAAACTTAATTAATTTACTATCAAATATTAAATTAATTTTAACACATATCCATCTTTATATATTTAAATCATATTTAAATATATAAATTCTCCTATTCCATTTAATTCTCAAAATTAAACACATAATTATATCTCATATAATTACTAATTACCTTAATTCTAATTTGAACTTTTCAAATTAACTTATCACGCTACACTAGAGCTAGTCCATTATGTGCTAGTAGGGGGACCTTGCGGACCTACAGATCATGGGCTCCAACGATCCGAGATTAATTGGCTAAACTCATTAGACCAGATTAATCCTCATTCGTTAACTAATGGGTCACTCCACTAAAGCCCATAGTTGCACTTCCCTCACTGTAGATATATTATGTCCACATGATTTAACTATAATCGGTAAGTTGATCCTTCACAGGTTGTTCGTAATAATGGCTGGGTCAAATATCTGTTTTTCCCCCGAGATTACATCTTATTCCTCAAGTCTCTACTGATCCTCTAATGAACAACTGATTTGTGATCCAATCACTAAACCCAACTTTCTTAGCCCAGTGAGAGGGTGTGGCCCCTTATTCAAGACCTTGATTCAGTACTTAAGAGAACAACCTTTCTCTTATCCCTAAATTGGGTAGGCGTGAACTCCGTCTTGCACCCTATGTCCCTAGCTATCTATCCGATCTTACCCCTGAAATAGGAGTCTTATTGAGCCGGCACTGTTGAGCCAACCCTCACCTATGCAAATCTAAGGGTAATCCCCAATAAATAGGAGTTCATAGTTAGCTCCAGATTAAGATCGATTCTACCTAGGTCATCTAGGTGAAATAGTTAGTCTTATATAGTAAACAACATTATAAAGTAAGAGTGACTTATTTCTTGGTCCTGATCTTATGCAAAATCATTGCTTAAGACGCCCCCACTCCTCATGTCATAACATGTACGAATTAGGATCACTTCGTATGTAGCACTTTACAACTCTTTGTAACAACTACAAAGTAGGCTGCATCCAATGGTGTTACCAGAATAAGGTACCCAACCTTATTCATGTACCATAGATCATTTTGACTATTTACTCGAACCTAATCCATTCTTATGTCTCCACATAAAGTTCATGTACTCATACAATAGTCAGGGGTCTTAGTTTATTGGATTTACACTTTCATACAATTTATGAAATCAATAATAAGTATATTAATTATAGAAAATGTTTATCATTTTACAAACTGCGAGTTTTAGGACATAAAACCCAACAATACTCCCACTTGAACTAAAACTCCAATGGATCAATATATACAAATATTTACAATGTTGAGTTTACACGGAGAGAATAAAATGTACAAATACAATAAACTAGGGCATTACAATACCCATAAATTCTCCCACTTGCCCTAGTGATACAAAACCCGTAGACCTAGTCCTACTAGGTGACCCTCGAACAGTTTAGTCGAGAGGGCCTTAGTAAATGGATCAACTAAGTTGTCTTTGGAAGCAATATGGGTGACGATTACGTCTCCTCTATGTACAATCTCCCTGATGAGATGGTACATCCGCTCTTTCCCCTTTTATGGCTTCGTGGTTCCTTTGAATTTGCAACTGCTCCATTGTTGTCACAATAGAGAGTGATAAGCAGGTACATATTAGGAACTACTTCCAGATCTGTCAGGAACTTTCTGAGCCATACTGCTTCTTTTGCTACTTCACTTGTAGCTACATACTCAGCTTCTATTGTGGAGTCTCGAATACAACTCTGTTTGATGCTCCTCCACACAACTGCTCCTCCATTAAGAGTGAAAACTGACCCCAAAGTTGATTTCCTCGAATCAATATCGGTTTGAAAGTCAGAATCAGTGTATCTAGTAAAGATCACATCCTTAGTACCATACACGAGCATATAATCTCCAATGGTCATGACCAGGATTGGACTAAAATCTGCTGACAATTCCTACAGCATAGCATATATCGGGACGAGTACACAACATTGCATACATCAGACTCCTAACTACAGATGTATATGGAATTTGATTAATCTTCTCAACCTCTGGAGGTATCTTAGGACTCTATTCCTTAGACAGGTGAATTCCATGCCTGAAAGGTAAAAAAACCTTTCCTGGAATTTTTCATTTTATACCTAGACAACATCTTGTCTATATAAGATGCTTGAGATAATGCCAATGTTTTGTTCTTACGATTCTGAACTATTTGGATTCCAAGAACATCCTGTGCTTCTCCCAAATCTTTCATTTGGAATTGTGAAGCCAGCCATCTCTTAACGTTAGCTAGATATTCTACCTCATTCCCAATGAGTAGAATATCAACAACATACAACACCAGAAAAGCGATAGGTTTGTTGATAATTTTCTTGTATACACAGGGTTTGTCAACATCTTGTTCAAAGCCATAATATTTGATCGCAGCGTCAAATCTCATATTCCAAGATCTAGAAGCTTGTTTTAATCCATAAATGGATCGATTAAGCTTGCAAATCTTTTGCTCTTGACCCTGCTGTATAAACCCTTCTGGTTGAGACATATAGATACTTTCTTCAAGATAGCCATTCAAAAAAGTTGTCTTGACATCCATTTGCCATATTTCATAATCATAAGATATGGCTATGAACAAGAGTATTCTAATAGACTTTATCATGGAAACTGGAGAGAAGGTTTCTTTAAAATCTACCCTTTGTCTTTGGGTAAACCCTTTTGCCACACGTCTAGCTTTGTAGGTCTGTACCTTATCAGTTTGGTCTTGTTTTCTTTTGTAGATCCACTTGCAACTGATGGGTTTTACCCCTTCTGGTTGATCTACAAGATCCCAGACAGAATTGAAATACATAGATTCCATTTCAAGGTCCATGGCTTTAATCCATTGGTCTTTGTCCACTTTTATTGCTTGATTAACAGACAATGGATCCTCTAAACTGTCATTTGGTATGATGAGTTGAGTTTCAGTTAAACCCATGTACGGTTAGGCTGCTGCACAACCCTCCCACTACGACGAGGCATTCTCAACTCTTGAGAAGGATGTGGGTATCAATTTCATCAACAACTCTTGTTGATGGACCTGCTTTATCAACAACTCTTGTTGAAGGACCTGCTCGATCAACAACTCTTATTGATACATTTTTTCGTTTCTTTAGACATTTCTTCTATTACTAGCTTACTGTGAGATTGATGGTTCTTTATATAATCTTTCTCCAGGAAGGTTGCAGTTGTCGATACAAACACTTTATCTTCCTGAGGATCATAAAAGAGACCACCTTTTGTTTCTTTTGGGTAGCTTACAAATAGGCATACTTTTGAACAGTGTTCCAACTTTTTAGGATTTTGCACCAACATATGTGCTGGACAACTCCAAATCCTGAATTGATATAAATTTCCTTTATGTCCTCTCCAAAGCTAGTAAGGTGTTTCAGATACACTTTTCGAGGGAACCATGTTCAAAATATACTCCGCAGTCCCAACTGTGTGTCCCCAAAAAGAATTTGGTAACTGAGCGTAACTCATCATGGAATGAACCATGTCCAACAAGGTTTTGTTTCTCCTTTCTGCCACACTATTCTGCTGAAGTGTGCCAGGGGTTGTGAGTTGAGACTGAATTCCATATTCTATCAAATAGTTCTGGAATTTTACGTCCATATACTCACCGCTTCGATTCGATCGAAGTGTTTTAATCTTTTTACCTAATTGGTTTTCAACCTCAGCCTTATACTCTTTGAACTTTTCAAAAGTTTCATGCTTTTGGTGCATTAGGTAAATATGCCCATACTAGAATAATCATCTATAAAACTAATGAAATATTCATACCTTCCTCTTGTTCTAACATTTAGAGGGCCACAAAGTTCAGAGTGAATTAGTTTTAGGGGTTCTTTGGCTCTAAGACCTTTTCCAGAAAAAGATCTTTTCGTCATTTTACCCTCGAGACAGGACTCACAAGGTGGTAATGAACTGTCTTCCAACTTATTTAAAAGATCCTTGATGGCGTTAATTTGTTGAATGCAATTATGCGATGCATGTCTTAGGTTATGTGTTGGTTCTCATGCGTCGATGGTCATGCGTTGGAATGAAATGTATGTGTTGATCCATATGCAATGACCATGCATTTCTGTCACAAGTTTCCTTGTGCTCTCGCCAAGTATAATGAGAACGCAAGTTTCTCAGATGATCCGAGGTCGAACTCAGGGACTTGTAGCTAAATGTCATGTGGTGATGTGTATGCGAAGAATAAATAAAAGAATGATGAAGGTGATGGGCTAAGCTCTACTCCTACTCCTAACTAACAGACAAAGCAGTGGAAGTATGAATGAGAGGTAGAGACATGGCAACTGTTGACGCGTAGTAAAATGCATTGAAAAATAGATAAAATGTGAGGATGTCTTCACTGCAATACTAAGTTTGACCGCAAGGGTAACCCTAGCCAATGCAAACTATGCGATCATGCTATACATACTTGATGTAAACCCATGCGATGTATATGCGATAGTGTTGAGAAGCCTATTTCTAAGCCTCTATATGACCGCATACCACCATAACCTATTTAAAGGGTGTATGCGCTGCGTAGTAGCAAACGAAGCTTATTCCTAAGATCCCCATTCTTGCTTATGCGATCCAATCCGTTCTCCCGCGACTTAGATTTGGTTTTTAGACTACTCCCAAGTATGCCTAAATGATGAATGATGCACTCATAAGACAAGATAATCACATAAACCTGGCTGACGTAAGATTATTCCTATCTCTAGTGAACACTTGCTTACATTGCTTAATGCGACCAACCACTTACCCTCCCGGACGGTTAGTTGTTGTTGATTCTACTTATAGACAGGCATTGCGTCCGCCTATAGACGAGCGTTGCTACAGCTTCCCATTAAGCAAATAAGGTTTTCTCACAACACTCGCACAACGCATACCTTCTGTTGGTTTGCTACATGTTCATATTCCTATGCCGCATGATTAAGTATGCAATACTCTAACAATCTTACTTAGTTATGCAATAAAAGTAAAGGATATAAGTAAATGAAAATGGAGATGGAATCGAAGGAAATATAGAAATGCATTGATCACAAAATGTATTAATTCCTTAAGCCAAAATATAATACATACAAAGGAAGAAGAGAAATGGAGGGCTAGTTGGAAGCAATGTCTTGCTTCCAACAGATGTGTGACAAGGCTATCAGTGGTGCCATGGATGGGCGGTGAAGCAGACTCTCTCGAGCTCTAACTCCGACGAAGGCTCCGGTCGTCACTCAAAATGATTGAAGGGGTTGAAGAACTCTCAAGCTATCTTCTTAAACTATCTTCTCATGCTTTGGTTTGGATCACAAGGATCCACCCTAAGGCAGGGAGCCTTAGGCGAAAAACCTTGGATGATTTGAAATTCTGCTCATCGGCTTCTATTTATAGAGCTTGATCGCCGACAGCATTGATGAACCTGCTCTGAATCTGACACTCGTGGCACGATGGTCCTTTTCTGAATCTCTATTGCTAACGACGTGGAAGATGAAATGTCAACATCATCTTTTGATACTCTCGAGGTATGCGTTCATGTTTGCATTCCACCAACCTTGTGGTCATCCTTCTATTATGGTTATTATTATGTAGCCACAATCTTTCTGCGATGACCACATTCGCTTGACGGCCAGAACTTCTGATGGATGCATGCGGTTGATGGCCACAACATCCATGTGTCGAACGTATGTGTTCACCTCTACGATGGAGAGATCTCCGCATGTAGTCGTCTTTGCGATAGCCTGGCTTCCGCGCATACGATCGCTTTTTTCGATTACTACAAAAATAAATAATTGAACGCATAATAACAAATAATAATGGGTTAGCCGAGATTCTTAATGTCGATTGACGCAAACTCGTTTTCTCATGAATTCCTAACATAATCACCTCATATTCTACTTAAAAAATCTCATAATTCTAAATAAAAGGCCTATAATGATGTGCATTTCGGTCTGTCAACACACCCCTAAACTTAGAATCATGCTTGTCCTCAACATGCGTTATATTCAAGAAATTCTTAACTCACCCTCTAGATTTCCTTTGCGATGACCAGCCTCTCAGAATATAATTTACTCATACCTCTAACTATGGCCACAACGCTCGCCTCCACTTTGGCTACTTCTCCAAAGAGATCTTTTCTAAGTTTAAATCTGGCAAGCCTCTGCTCAAAAACTTTTTATTCATTCCTCGCAACTTTGCGTTTAGCTTTTAAGAATGCATTCGTTCAAAACAATTCAAAGCTTTGCGATTTTGTTATTGAAATGCGGCGTTGAACCTGGTTACGCTCTTCGTTTTGGCTTGCCCTCACAGGTATCATGCGGACAACCAACTTCGGTTGCATGCCATATTAAACTCAACTCTTGTCTTGGCTTAATTTGGCTTGCGCCAGACAGAGGAGTTGCGCTTATGCGTTGATCCTGGCGACATACTTTCGTTTTGGCTTTCCCCCACGGGTATCATGCGAACATCCAACTATGGGTAAGTGCCTTTCACAACTTAACTCTTATCAGCATGGGTTTCTCCATTGCACTGACAGTGGAGTTGTTATTCCCAGTTTTTTTTAAATAATATCGAAATGTAGTGAACGCATTTCTCCGAGATCGCTGCCACCCCCAAACTTAGAGGTTGGCAGCGCTCTCACCACAAAGCTAAAGATAAAATCAACAGGAATGCGGTAACAAATGTTTGAGCAGAGGTTTGCACATAATAAAGCTTAGACTGTCAAATTTTGAAGAAGCTATTAAAAGTAGGGTGAGCTTTACGATGTCTAGTTAGCGAATGTAATGAATTATACGTACCATCATAGATGCATTGCAAAGGAAAGCAATCGGACAAAGAGAATTTCAAAAGGATAATGCATAAAAGATAACAAGAAAAGAACCTTGAGTAGAATAACACTTGTGATCATTCTTTGGGATTCATGTGGTCGAACCCATGCGTTGAATGATGGGGAGGATTCTTCATGCGTTGAATGATGGGGAGGATTCTTCCGTTGTAACTGTGCTCCGAGGAGAATTATTGTCGCACCTATAAGGAGCAAATGCACCACAACCAAGAAAACAGTCGCATATCCAAAATAACAATAATTAAAATAAACTAAACTAAGAAAGCAAGGTAAAGATAAAGTAGAAGACGTCCCTGGAGAAATTGGAATGATGTCGCGGCAAGGAGTCTTCCATGCAGGAGATTGCTCTCAATTGCTTAGGTTAAGGGGCTCGCCCTGACCATTAGAACTTCCGACAATTGTTGGGCGCATGTTGGCTACCATGTGCTTAGAACTACCTTCAGCTCATGCGACTGATTCCCCTTCTACCTTGGGGTCAATACTGGCTTTCGGCGCATTGCCTATACTTCAATATTGGTTGCAACTCAGTCGCACAAGCTACAATACTCCCAAGTTAAAAAGGTTTCCTGCGAAAACACAAAACTCAACAAATAATTACCTGCCAAGTTCCCAGCAATGGCACCAAAAACTTGATCACGTTAATTTGTTGAAAGCAATCATGCGATGCATGTCTTAAGTTATACGTTGGTTCTCACGTGTCGGTGGTCATGTATTGGAATGAAATGTATACATTGATCTATATGCAATGACCATGCGTTCCTGTCACAAGTTTTCTTACGCTCTCGCCAAGTATAATGAGAACGCAAGTTTTTCAGATGATCCGAGGTAAAACTCAGGGACTTGTAGCTAAATGGTATGCGGTGATGTGTATGCGGCGAATAAATAAAAGAATGATGAAGGTGATGGGCTAAGCTCTACTCCTACTCCTAACTAACAGACAAAGCAGTGGAAGTATGAATGAGAGGTAGAGACACGACAACTGTTGACGTGTAGTAAAATGCATGGAAAAATAGATAAAATGTGAGGATGTCTTCACTACAATACTAAGCTTGACCACAAGGGCAACCCCAGCCAACACAAGCTATGCGATCATGCTATACACACTTGACGTAGATGCATGCGATGTATATGTGATAGTGTTGAGAAGCCTATTTCTAAGCCTCTATATGACCACATACCACCATAACCTATTTAAAGGGTGCATGCACTGTGTAGTAGCAAACGGAGCTTATTCCTAAGATCCTCATTCTTGCTTATGCAATCCATTCAGCTCTCCCAAGACTTAGATTTGGTTTTTAGACTACTCTCCCAAGTATGCCTAAATGATGAATGATGCACTCATAAGACAAGATAATCGCATAAACCTGGCTGACGTAAGATTATTCCTATCTCTAGTGAACACTTGCTTACATTGCTTAATGCGACCAACCACTTACCCTTCCGGGCAGTTAGTTGCTATTGATTCTACTTATAGACAAGCATTGCGTCTGCCTATAGACAAGCGTTGCTATAGCTTCATATTAAGCAAATAAGGTTTTCTCACAACACTCGCACAACGCACACCTCCCGGTGGTTTGCAACATGTTTCATATTCCTATGCTGCATGATTAAGTATGTGATACTCTAACAATCTTACTTAGTTATACAATAAAAGTAAAGGATACTAAGTAAATGAAAATGGAGATGGAATCGTAGGAAATATAGAAATGCATTGATCACAAAATGTATTAATTCCTTAAGCTAAAATGTAATACAATACAAAGGAAGAAGAGTGGAGGGCCAGTTGGAAGCAATGTCTTGCGTCCAGCAGATGTGTGTCAAGGTTGTCGATGATGCCATGGATGGGCAGTGGAGCAGACTTTCTCAAGCTCTAACTTCAGCAAAGGCTAAGGTCGTCACTCGGAATGATTGAAGGGGATGAAGAACTCTCAAGCTATCTTCTCACGCTTTGGTCTGGATCACAAGGATCCGCCCTAAGGCAGGGAGCCTCAGGTGAAAAACCTTGGATGATTTTAAATTCTACTCATCGGCTTCTATTTATAGAGTTTGATCGCCGACAGCATTTATGGACCTGCTCTGAATCTGACACCCGCAGTGCGATGGTCCTTTTCTGAATCTCTATTGCTAACGGCGTGGTAAGTGAAATGTCAATATCGTCTTTTGATACTCCTGAGGTATGTGTTCATGTTTGCATTCCACCAACCTTGTGGTCATCCCTCTATTATGGTTATTATTATGTAGCTGCAATCTCTCTGTGATGACCACATTCGCTTGACGGCTGCAACTTCTGATGGACGCATGCGGTTGATGGCCGCACCATCCATGCGATGGATGCATGCAGTTGATGGCCGCAACATCCATGCGTTGAATGTATGCGTTCGCCTCTGCGATGGAGAGGTCCCCGCATGCGGTCGTCTTTGCGATAGCCTGGCTTCCGCGCATGAGATTGCTTTCTGCGGTTGCTACAAAAATAAATAATTGAACACATAATAACACATAATAGTGGGTTAGCCGAGATTCTTAATGTTGATCGACGCAAACTCGTTTTCTCATGAATTCCTAACATAATTGCCGTATATTCTACTTA
Organism: Benincasa hispida; assembly: GCF_027475165.1. Lineage (NCBI taxonomy): Eukaryota > Viridiplantae > Streptophyta > Magnoliopsida > Cucurbitales > Cucurbitaceae > Benincasa > Benincasa hispida. The sequence goes on from NC_143486.1 coordinate 50,731,492, forward strand.
ACAGCCCTCATAATTCTAAATAAAAGGCTTATAATGACGTGCATTTCTGCCCATCATCAATCGTTCTTAACCAATCTCTCAATCCCTTTGAGATTTATGTGACCCAGCCTCAAGTGCCAAAGATAGCCATTTGGAGAAATCTTCCACTTCTTACGAGTCCTATCAGTTTTAAACATTTTTATGTTCAAAACAACTTTGATCTTAGTTGGTTTTAACATATACAAGTTAATTTCTAATTTTGTAGAGCAAATCTATTTATTTCCCATATTGACGAACACTTCATCATTCTCAAAATAAACTTTATGATTTTGTTCTAGCAAACAAGAGAGAAATTAGATTCCTTTTCATAGAAGGAATATAATATACATTTTTCAAATAAATGTACTTAACTCTTATAAATAACTTCATATCTCCCACTGCGTTGGCTAAAACGATCTCCCCGGTCCCTACCTTAAAGACTGTTTCACCTTCTATTAACTGTCTCTAGGAACTTGTTTCCTGTGAGATAGTACATACATGATTAGCAGCACCCAAATCCATTATCCAGATTTTATCGTTTTCCAATAAACATGCTTCGATAACAAGTAAATCATATTTATCTTGTTATTCGAATTCAACACTCTCATCTATATAGTTCATAATTTCAAATGAGTTGGGAGATAGAGGACAATCCTCTGTTAAAACTCTTTTGGTGTAATCAACCACTAGTAATTTGTTTGTCGATTTGATTTTACCGTTATGTACATCGAAAGCGAGTATTCTAGAGGAATTTGACATGCTGATAAAATTCAAACAAATTCTAATTAGCAAATTGTACCTAAATCCAAAATCAAGTTTTAGCAAAAAGTAATAATGTACCCATAACCATTATTTACTTGCAACGATGCTTTAGAGAGTCAGAATATTTGCTACCGAGGGGCAGTTACATACTCCTTCACTAAAACAAACACATTTGACTAAACATTATCCCCGGAATAACTTTATTCCTATTGTCTCCAGAATAACTCTTATTCCTATAGTTCGTTTAGTTATCGTTTTTGGTCAAGATCTTTACTAACAACTTAGTAATTCTTGTAAGTGTGACCCGCCATTTTCAGATCATATAGGACGGTATGAATTTGCCTCCGAAATAGAAGACAACATCCAAGATGGAACTATAAGATGCTATTCATTTTACTGAAGCCTATGTTGTTCGGAATCCTATGTTACAACCCCCCAAGGGGATAGCCATCGCTAAACGACTAGTAAAGAGCCGCCTAAAGCAAACCAGTAGGCATAACATAGAAATCTCATGATTTAGACTAATGGAGAAGACCATAGGATATATTGACACATATCCTTCACCCACTTACTATGAACTACTTCCTCCGTTTACCTTGATATTGACTCATACAAAACACTTTCCGAATGAAGGCCACTTCCAGGGTGACACAAAATGTCATATGAATCTCATGGTGTAAACTATATGGAGACGTGGTAGTTGAAATCTATATATCGAATAATAGACTTATGTTTGAACAACTTTCCCTTATTCACTGAAATCTAGATTTAAGCTAAAGAATACTTTCCAAATGGAGGCCACTTCCAGGGTGACACGAAGTACTGCTTAAATTTAGATTGTGAACTCTTAGAGACGTGACAGCTAAAAATAACGTATCGTATATGTTATTAATCTCCCATTGAATTTTTCTAATAACTCTATCATATAGAAGTTATTAAATTGCCACTAAAGTGTTCTATTAGGTAGATTTATACTTAGGTTCTTTTCGGCTAATAAAACAACCCTCAGTCTATGTGGCTTATCCAAGTATAACTCTTATAATTGGATTTTAACCTATGATGTCTAGGTGATAAACCATTTTATTACCTCACATCACTCACGTATGCTCATAAAACCGGTTACCAATGCTCAATAATTCGGCCATAATCCCCAGGTAGAAAGCGTTCCGTAAACTGTGAACTTAAGTACCCCCAGCCTTAGACAGGATTATATACCGCGGTAGTTTGTAACCTAGGTTTTATAAGTTTTAACAATTAAAATAGGTGGTCAACTTACGTTAGCATGCAACTGTTGTTTATGGATTTTAAATGTCTAACCCAATTTTATAACAACTTATAAAACTTTAGACATGCTAAACATCCATAACATACATGAGGCATTCAAAATTTAATATAACATTTATATTAAATACAAGAAACCCTAACATGCATACTATATATTATAACAATTATAACATACTTTCAATGCATGTAACATGCTTCCTATGGTGGGATTTTAAATCTAAATGGCATACTATATGCACATACAAGATTTATTTAATTATAACATATATCAAATGCATAAATAATTAAACACAAACTGATATGGTTTTAGTTTTGGCAAAAACAAGCAAACAGAAGCCTAACTATTACAATCAGCTTCAAAACTGTCTTTGAACCGATCGAACCGCTCCAAACCGAACCCAAGCACCTTGAACCGGACTAGATGATTCTGAACCATACAATCAAAGTCTGAACTGGACTAGCCAAAAACACTTTGAGGCTGAACTAGATTGGACCTTGAGAAAACCGGTCAAACCGGTTGCTCTCGGTCCAACCTCAAAGTTTTGCAAAGGCCGATCATGTAGCACTAAAGACAAATCGTCTAACTCCATCGCCTTGTGTTATAAAGGACTATACGATCACTTAGTGTTTGCCAAAGGTAAACGATCACTTAGCTCTATCGTATAGAACTACACGATCGCTTAACTCCATCGCTTAGCTATCGCTTAACACCATCGTCTAGCGCTTCATGTCATCGTTTAATATCCACCGTAGCTAAATGATCACTTAGCTCCATCGTATAGAACATCATCGCGTCGCTTAGCATTTTGTCTACATGATCACTTAACTCCGCATCTAAAAGATCGCTCAGAGTTATCGCGTAGCACTTCATCGCATCGCTTAGAGTGCATCGTAGCTAAACGATCGTATAGTACCATCGTATAGTAAATTCAACGTATCGTTTAGTTCCCATGCCAAAACTAAACGATTTTTTAGTGCTATCGTATAGCAAATTAAATGCATCGTTTATTTCCCACAGGTACACGATCATTTAGCGTTCAACATCACAACGACCAGTGCTTATTGCTATATGATTGTCTAGCTTTTCTTCACATCGTGTAGCTTCTGAAGCTAGACGATCACTTAGCAACTGAACCTCAACAATGATTTTGAGTAGAAGCTAAAAAACTGGAATAGCAGCTCGCCCTCTTTCACTTGTTTCTTCAATTACATCTTAATTTCAACTCTAATGACTCCAAATAAATTATAGACTCTTACTAACACAAAAGCTCATCAAACAAGAGCCAATTACAAATTTAAATGAGAAATTAAAGAGAATTATAATGCTAAAACTCAGAAAAGCATATAAGTGCATCAGTTTCATATTTCTCATATAAAACACCCACCAAACCAAAATTAAACCGAATTGAATGCTTATATGATGCTCTGATACTAATTGTAGGATTGTATCAACAACAGTGGAAGCACAAGAATTATCTAAGCACTCTAATTCACTAATTTTGGCAAGATATAAAGCATGCTCTTGCAGGAACAAGTGAGTTTCAAGACATACCTCTTGTAGAACTTCTTCAAAGCTCCTTCTCCAACTGCTATCTTCTCCAAATCTTGTTGTAGACCACCTCAAGATTTTCCCCATTATTCTCTTGGTGTTCTAAATTGAGTTGTGACACTCAAAACAAGCTTGAATCAAAGGATGAAGGAGCAATGCTCACTGCAGTAATCTTGTTGAAGAATCATTTCTTCAACCCGAATTTTCTCTTAAATTCTTTATAGATTACATGCCCGATTTTCACTCCATTTTCTTCATTATATTGCACGTCAACATGCAAAGGAGAAAGTTGTATGTTGCAGCTCATGCTTGGAGAAGACAAGGCAAACAAGAAAGCTTTTGTGTGAGCACTTAGGAGATAGATAATAGAAAACCCAATTTTTCCATTTGTGTTTTGTTTTTTTTCCTCTTTTTCAATTTTATCTCCAAAAATCAAAATTTGATTTAAAATTCATTTTGATTTTTAAAACTTAAAAATAAAATTAATTTCATAAATTAATTTTAAATAAAACTTAATTAATTTAATATCAAATATTAAATTAATTTTAACACATATCCATCTTTATATATTTAAACCATATTTAAATATATAAATTCTCCTATTCCATTTAATTCTCAAAATTAAACACATAATTATATCTCATATAATTACTAATTCCCTTAATTCTAATTTGAACGTTTCAAATTAACTTATCACGCTACTCTAAAGCTAGTCCATTACGAGCTAATAGGGGGACCTCGTGGACCTACAGATCATAGGCTCCAATGATCCGAGATTAATTGACTAAACTCATTAGACCAGATTAATCCTCATTCGTTAACTAATGGGTCACTCCACTAAAGTCCATAGTTGCACTTCTCTCAGTGTAGATATATTATGTACACATGATTTAACCATAATCAACAAGTCGCCCCTTTACAAGTTGTTCGTAATAACCGTTGGGTCAAATATTTGTTTTACCCCCAAGATTACATCTTATTCCTCAAGTCCCTATTGATTCTCTAATGAATGACTGGTTTGTGATCCAATCACTAAACCAAAATCTTTCAACCCAGTGAGAGGGTGGGGCCCCTTGTTCAAAACCTGGATTCAGTACTTAAGAGAAGAACCTTTCTCCTATCCCTAAATTGGGTACGCGTGAACTTCATCTTGCACCCTATGTCGCCAGCTACCTATCCAGTCTTACCCCTGAAATGGGAGTCTTATTGAGCCGGCATCGTTGAGTCAACCCTCACCTATGCAAATCTAAGGGTAATCCCCAATAAACATGAGTTTATAGTTAGCTCCGGATTAAGATCGAGTTACTTAGATCATCTAGGTGAAATAATCAGTCTTATACAGTAAACATCGTTATAATGTAAGAGTGACTTATTTCTTGGTCCTGATCTTATGTAAACTCATTGCATAGGACGCCCTCACTCCTCATGTCATAACATGTACGAATTAGGATTACTTCGTATGTAGTACTTTACAACTCTTTGTAACAACAGCAGAGTAGGCCGCATCCAATGGTGTTACCATAATAAGGTACCCAAACTTATTCCTATACCATAGATTATTTTGACTATTTACTCGAACCTGATCTACTCTTATGTCTCCACATAAAGTTCAAGTACTCATACAATAGTGATGGGTCTTAGTTTATTGGATTTAGACTTTCATACAATTTATGAAATCAATAATAAGTATATTGATTATAGAAAATGTTTATCATTTTACAAACTGCGAGTTTTAGGACATAAAACCCAACAGGGATACTATTCCATGTTCTATCAAATAGATCTGGAATGTTAAATCCATGAATTCTCCACCTCGATCTGATTGAAATGTTTTAATTGTTCTGTTTAATGCATTTTCAACTTCAGCATTGAATTCTTTGAACTTTTCAAAAGATTCAGACTTATGTTGTATTAAATAAACATACCCATATCTTGAATAATCATCAGTAAACGTGATGAAATATTCATAACCTCCCCTTACTTTGGCATTTATCAGACCACGGAAGTCTGAATGCACTAACTCTAAAGGTTCTTTGGCCCTGTGACCTTTTCCAGTAAAAGGTCTCTTAGTCATTTTTCCTTCAAGGCATGACTCACACACAGGTAATGAATTTTCTTCTAACTCACTTAGAAGTCCATTCTTCACCAACCTCTCAATCCTATTGAGATTGATGTGTCCTAAACTCAAGTGCCAAAGTTGGGCATTTTCTTTAGGAGAAATTTTAAGTCCTTTATGTTGAGTTATTGCAGTTTTAAACATTTTCGTGTTATGGAGGGCGTTAGTTGTTAACGGTCTTAGCACATGAAGATTATTTTCCAATTTGCAGAACAAATATCAACACCATTCTTAGAAATAAACACTTTATTTAAAAGAAAGTTGATAGTATAAGAATGTTCAAGCAAACACTTTACAGAAACAAGGTTCCTTTTTAAATCATGAACTACATAAACATTTTTTAAAATAAGAAATTTGTTCTGTAAAGTCAATCGGAGACCTCCCACTATCACAGCCGAGACAACGTGTCTAGTTTCCACCCACATCGTCATCTCACCAACAGTTAGTTGCCGCTAGAAACTAATGCCCTGAAATGAAGAACAATTGTTGTTAGTGGCCCCAAAATCTATAATCCAAGAAGAATCATCACTCTCCACTAAGCAAGTTTCCAATACAAGTAAATCATATTTATCTTGCTTAGCCTTCTTCTTTTCTGTCAAGTATTTAGGGCAGTTTCTCTTCCAATGCCTATCTTGGTTGCAATGGAAATAAATTTTCTTTGTAGCCTTGATCGGTCTTCTACCCCTTTGTTGAGCAGCAACTACAGGGTTAACTTTCCCCTTTCCCCTATTCTTCTTCTTCAATTTTTTGGTACCGGAGGAAGAAGGTACAAACTTAGTCCTAGAGGTCGAACCTCTATGGAACTTTTTAGAAGATGAAGCAAAATTTGTTTCACCCTTTTGTTCCTTACTTTTCATCAAGGATTGGAAGGTCTGTAGCTCATTAGGCAGAGTGGTCAGGTTGTAGTCAATCCTATTCAAAACAGCATTGCTATAGAAATGTAGGAAACTTTTAGGTAAAGATTCCAAAATGAAGCTAACCTGACTGGCTTCATCGATGCTTGACCCATTCATCTCCGCCACATTGAAGTGGACCATTATGTTGAGAACATGTTCTTGAACAGATGCCCCTTCTTGTAAGAGTATATCTGTATGCAGCGGAAGTAACAAGGATCAATAAGCACTCTAATTCATTAATTTTTGCATAAACTAAAGCATGCTCATCAATCACAAGAGGGTTTGAAGTCATACCTTTGTAGAACTCTTCAAGATCTTGATTCTTAACTGTTATCTTCTTCGAGACTGGCTGTGAACCACTCAAGATCTTCTCCACTATATTCTTGGAGCTTTAGAATGAGTTGTGGGACTCAAGAATAGCTTGAATGAAAGGAAACTTAGGGAGAAGCTCACTGCTACAACCCACTTGAAGAACAATTTCTTCAGCCTGAATTTTTCCGTAAAAACTCTTTGAATGCATGCCTCAATTCCACTCCAAACTTCTTTATTTATTACAGGCTATCATGCAAAGAAGATGGTTGCATGAGATGCAGCTCATGCTTGGAGTTATTGAAGCCAAATGAAAATGGGTTTTGTGTGAGCTAGTTGAAAGGTTAATGGAAAAACCCATCTTTCCATTTTGTGTAAATTTTCATTTTTTCAAAAACCAAATGATTTCAAAAAATCAAATCCACCTTCATATATTTAAATCATATTTAAATATAAATTCTCCTATTTCGTTTAATTCTAATTTGAACATTCCAAATTAACTTATCATGCTACTCTAAAGCTAATCCATTTACAAGCTAGTAGGGGGACCGAACCTACAAATCATGGGCTCCAACGATCCAAGATTAATTGGCTAAACTCATTATACCGAATTAACCTCCATTCGATAACTAATGAGTCACTCCACTAAAGCCCATAGTTGAACTCCCCTCACTGTAGATATATTATGTCCACTTGATATAACCATGATCAGTAAGTCGATCCTTCACAGGTCGTTCGTAATCATAGCTGGGTCAAGATCACTGTTTTACCCTTGTGAATACATCTCATTCCTTAAGTTCCTATTGAATCTCTAATGAACAATTTTGATTCATAATACCTATGAATCAAGTCCTTTCTCTATCATGAGAAGGCAGAGCCCGGATTATTCAAGACCTGGAATCAATACTTAAGAGAACAACCTATCTGCTAACCCTAAATCGGGTAGAAATGAATTCCATCTTGTTGGGCTATATCCCCAGCTAATCATCCGATCTTATCCCCAAAATGGAAGGATTATTGAGCAGTGTTGTTGGACTACTCTCACCCATGTGGATCAAAGGATATTCCTGAACAAACAGGAGTTTATAGCTAGCACAAGATTAAAATCGAGTTAACCTAGGTTACTTAATAATGAAATAGTAAGTTTTAACAGTAAACGGTCAATATAAAGAAAAGTGACTATTTTGTGGTCCAATCTATATGCAAACTCATTGCATAGGATGCTGCCACTCATATGTCTCTACATGAATGATCTATGGATCATATCATTTGTATTATCTACAAAATAGGTCGCATCCAATAGTGTTACAAGGATGAGATACCCAATTTCATCCATATACTTATTAGACCATTTAGGCTATATACTATTAACTTGATCCTGTTTATGACACCACATAAAGTTAAAGTATTCACACTATAGCCATGGATATGTTTATTGGATTTTAATAATAGAATGCAAAATCAACAACTTTATTGAATAAATTACTCAATAATATTTTATTGATAAATAGAATGTTTAACATGAACTGCGAGTTCTAGGACATTCCCAACACTTCTTGCATATGGGCATTGAAGATGTGTTTCAGAGCATATGCTTGAACTGTGCGGACAGTTGTCTGAACATTCCCTTCAGAGACTCCATGATCTCACGAGTTATGAGCATGGGCTCATGCTTCTTTGCCAAGACTTCGTTAAGACTTGTCAAGATATATGCTCAGGCCTTATTGTTTGCCCGTGTCCAACGCTCGTAAGCTTCCCGAATGTTTCGAGAGTATTAGAAGCTGCAATGTGTTGGGATTGGTGTCTTAATTCTTCTAGAGTCTCGTCGTTTGTAATTTATACACATTGTCAAAAATAAAATAAGAGTTGTTTTATTTGGCATTTACTTATATCCAATAAACAAAGCTCCATGGTTATTATATATAACCTTAAGCATGTATATGAGATATACAAGTAGATCATGCCTTAAGTGATAACCAAAATAGGTCTGTAGTATAAGGATTAAGGAGGGATACCTAATCTTGGTGACACTATGGATACAGCCCGCTTTGTAGAGGTTTGCAAGTGTTGTGAACTACTACAAATGGTAGAATCTGACCATTCATGTGGAGACACGCAAGCGAGGGTGTCCTATATAAAGAGTTTGTATAAGACTGAACCACGAGATGACTAGTCTCTGTATATAATGTCGTTGATACTAGAGACTTGCATCTCATCTAAACGACCATAGGTGACATGACCTCAATCCTGAGTGTTTTGGGAACTCCTGCCTTTGAGGGCAATCCTTTGACTAGTATGGGTGAGAGTGACCAGATTGCCAACTCAACATGTCTACCTTTTTGGGGACTTGTCTGATCTGGGAGCTGGGAACTCTGTCACACAAGATGGAATTCACTCCTTCCTCGAAGCAGGGGTAAGTAGATAGATTGCTCCCTTAAGAGCTGATCTCGGGTCTTGAACATAGTGGCGACAACTTCTCTTTGGAAGCAAGGACTCAGTCATAGTAGGACTATGACTTATGTTCATTAAAAGAATCAGTGGTACTTAAGAAGTTAGATGTAACTACAGGGGTATACCGTTATTGACCCAGCTGTACGAGCGATCTGTGAAGAGTTATTACACTATTGATTGGTTGATATGGACACATAATATATTTGTAGTAAGGAGAGTTCAGTTGTCGGTCTTTAGTGGATTGATTAACAGTTAACGGATAGTGGATCCCGTGACTAAAGTGTTTGGTCAGTTATTCATGTACCATTGGAGCTTCGAGCTATAGGTCCATAACGTCCCCTTGGTAGCTCAATGGATTCAAGTTGAGAACCATTTCTTGGTGTTGACTTAAAATGTTCAAATTAACAAGAGAAAATTCAATTATATATGATATGATCGGTGTGATGTATGAGATACATCAAGTAGAGAATTAATGTAAATGAGATCTACATTAAGTACCATGAAATAGAAAAATAAGTATGGTTTATATGTTTCATGAGATGAAATATTAAAACTATAGGTTATAAATATAATATGATAAGTTGGTTATCATATATATTTATAATAATATTAATTATTGGATAATTATATCTTTTTATCTAATAACCAATTGAGTGGGAGGTTATTGGTGGTTTCATGGTAACCGTGAGTTAAAAAGAAAAATGTTTTCCTAAATTTAGTAGGTTTTGAATTGAGAGTTTCTATTCTCGGAAGTTCTCATGGAAAGGATGTCAAGTGAATAGGATTCACTAAACAATAGTTGAAGAGAGACTAAATGATCGTGGAGTGACACTATACGGTAGTGTTGGGATTGGTGTCCTAATTCTCCTGGAGTCTCGTTGTTTGTAATTATTATACACATTGTTTTATGAATAAAATAACTGTTATTTCATTCTAGCATTTATTCATATCCAATAAACAAATCTCCATGGTTATCTTATGTAAACTTAAGCATGTATATGTGATATACAAGTGGATCATACCTTAAGTGATAACCTAAATAGGTTTGTAGTATAAGGATAAAGGTGGGATACTTGATCTTGGTGACAATACAGATACGACCCACTTTGTAGAGGTTGCAAGTATTATAAACCACTACAGATGGTAGATCCTGACCATTCATGTGGAGACATGCGAGTTACAAAGAGTTTGTATAAGACCAGACCACGAGATGATTAGACTCTATATATAACGTCGTTGATACTAGAGACTTACATCTCACTTAAACGACCATAGGTGACACGACCTCAATCCTGAGTTTTTTGGAAACTCTTGCCTTAGAGGGCGATCCTTTGATTAGTATGGGTGAGAGTGGCCAGATTTCCAACTCAACATGGCTACTTTTTTGGGGACTTGTCTGATTTGGGAGCTGGGAACTCAATACACAAGATGGAATTCACTCCTTCCCCGAAGCAGGGGTAAGTAGAGAGATTACTCCCTTTAAGGCTGATTTTGGGGCTTGAACTTAGTGGCCACAGCTTTTCTTTGGAAGAGAGGACTCAGTCATAGTAGGACTATGACTTATGTTCATTAGAGGATCCAATGGTACTTAAGGAGTTAGATGTAATTACAGGGTCATAACGGTTATTGGCAAAGCTGCACTTACGAGTGATGTGTGAAGGGTTGTCGCACTGTTGATTGGTTAAGATGGACACATAATATATCTATGATAAGAAGAGTTCAGCTGCCGGTCTTTAGTGGAGTGTCTGGCAGTTAACGGATAGTAGATCCCATGACTAAAGAGTTTAGTCAATTATTCACGTACCGTTGGAGCTTCGAGCTACAGGTTCATAAGGTCCCCTTGGTAGCTCAATGGATTCAAGTTGAGGATCAGTTCTTGGTGTTGGTTTGAAATGTTCAAATTGACAAGAGGTAATTTGATTATATATGATATAATTGATATGGTGTATGAGATACATCAAGTGACAGATTAATGTAAATGAGATTTACACTAAGTACCATGGAATAGAAAATGAGCTATGGTTTATATGTTTAATGAGATGAAATATTAAAACTATAGGTTATAAATATAGTATGATAAGTTGGTTATCATTTATATTTATAATAATATTAATTATTGGATAATTATCTCCTTTTCTCTAATAACCAATTGAGTGGGAGATTATTGGTGGTTTCATATTAACCGTGAGATAAAAGGAAAAATGTTTTCCTAATTTTAGTAAGGTTGATTAATGTGGTTAATTTGAGATTTTCAATCTCATAAAATACTCATGAAGAGTTGTTAAGTAAATTAGATTTACTAAGCGACAGCTTGGACTTAGCTAAACGATCGTGGAATGTTCTTGGGCGATAGACACTCAGTTAAGCGGTGAGCTCAACGATTGCATAGCTTTTGCTAGATGATCGTTTAGCTTTTCCTAAACGATTGGGCATCGACCTATACGATAGGTTCTTCCATCTCCTACTTGCTCAATCGTTTACATGATTGTAGTTTTTCCCTTTTTCTGCTTCAATCCAAGTTTACCCAGAGCCCACCCTCTGGATTCTCACACCGAGAATACCAAGGTAACCTTCTTGGTGGTGTCATACTCAACTCGACATTGTCGAGGTTCTGTGGAGATTGTTCGTGATGTTCGGGGTGTTCATGACCTTGGCGATCACTTAGTTCGAGTACGTGGTGTTCGTTCTATGTAATGGTCGTGTTGGAGAGTGTTCATACTATAATTTTACCCTTGATCTTTTGTATATCATACTATAATTTATGTATTTTGCATAACCGTATGTTTCCATTTGTGATTGTAATTGTAAAGTTCATATACGATTGTAATTTGGAATGATCCTTCCATTGCTCATGGAAATCCTTGTGTCTGATTTCCTTCAATTGGTATCAGAGCAAGGTTGTTCTGATATTCCAAATTTCAATTCTGTTTTGAACTACTATTATAGTCTTGGTGGGTTTTCTGCATTTGTGTTTAATTGTTAAGTGCATTTGTGGATAGAGTTGATGAATGTTTTTGAGTTTAATTGCCTTTGGTTAAAGCTTTCTTCAATTACAAAGTGTTAATTTGTAAGGGCCCCTGTGTTTTTGGGCGTAATTAACATGCTATAGAGTTTATAATTCAAAGAGTTTGAGTTAGTCGAGTCGTTCGTGATGAAGTTTTGAAGCATGGTGATGCGGTTCTCAACGAGGAAGAAGACCAAGAGTTGGTCGTATCATGTAGCCTAAGGTAAATGATCGTTGGGATTTATTTAAGTGATCGTGTAGATTTGTCTATACGATCGGGTAGTATTTACTAAACGATCGTTTAGCTAGGGTAAATCATTTACTTTATCGCGTAGCGTTGGTTCCCCGATCACGTAGACTATAACACCCGGAGTGTTTTAACTTTCGAGGACGAAAGTTCTTTGAGGAGGGAAGAATGTAACATCCTGCACATTTTTTATATAATAATGCAATTTCAATAACGTTATCCTTGGTAATTCAATAATTGCTTAGTTGGAGGGCATTTTTGGAATTTTGGACTTTAAGTGTAATTGCGGGAATTTAATTATCGACGTTGGAAATTGATGGCAGGAATTAATTCCATTTTGGAAAGGGAGGGATTTTAAAGAAATAATGTGGATTAAGAAAATAATAAAATAAAATAAAATAAAATCTACTATTTTATTTTCTTATTTAATTTTATTCAATTCTTTTCTTTTCTTTTCTTTTTCTTTTTCTTTCTCTTTCCCTTCCCCTCTCCTTTCACATGCAGCAGCCCTAAGTCCTCTTCCTCAATTTGAGCCGTCGCCCAGCCACCACTCTTCGTCACTCGTCCTCCGCGAGCCAGCCGCCTCGCCTCTTCAGCCGACCCAGCCCACTCTCGTCACATCGCTGCAGAAGCTCAGCCCCTCGCCATTTTGCCCAATCGAAACCCACTCAGTCGTCTTTTCCCTTCAGCAGCGCACTACCCTTGCCAAGACCCGATCTGCGTTTCAATCGTCGTTTCTGACTTTAGCTTTCGGCCACCCTTCCACGCTCACCTAGCTGCCAATCGAAACGCAGTTGCTGCTACAACCGTCGACTCCAGCCCTGTCTCTGTTTCACCACTGCTGTAGCCAAGGTACCGCCTGCGTCTGTACTATTTGCAGCGGTCCGACCAGCTTCATCCGTCCAGTTGTGCAATTTTTTTTTCTTTCGGTCACGATCATCGCTGCCGCTGTCATTTGGGTCTCATTGGATTCTTGAATAATTTGGGTAAGAGCTGAGTTTTGCCTTTTTCTTTGAGGAGTTTGATCATCCCATTTGGTTTCAGGTTAACATTGTTAATCTCTTTATGTTTGGACTATAGATTCAAGGATTGGAAATTTTGAGACTGCTTTAGAGTTTGAGACTATTTCTGATAAAAATTGTTCAGATTTGGTAAGTTTTTGGGTGAGTAGTTCGGTTGGTTGTCTTTTGGGTTAAGAGTACTTATGAAAAATTAAGTTATTAATTTTGGATTCAAATTATGTTTAGGTTGGATTTGTGACTAGAGTTGTTGGGTTGTATTGATTTTGTAGCATGGGGTGCGTTCGGACCAACACACTTTGGTTCTGATTCAAGATTCATCTAGGCTAGAAGGAAGATTATTTTGCTCGTCACTTAGACATAATTTTGGGTAAGTAATCTTACCACTAGAACTGCCCATGGGCCAGGCTTTAGTTGTATGCTAGCATGGTGAGTGTATGTTATGGTAAATTGTTAGCATTTTGATTGATAGTATGACCTGAATCAAAGTATGTTCTGGCACGAGTTCTGAATTGTTTAAATACACACCTAAGCACTTGATCGTTAGTATGTGATGGTATGTGTTTTCATACGTTGACATCTGACCTACTGGTGTTGAGGCATACTTGTATGTTGTAGAATTATGATGTAAGATTTACATGAATGTTGTATATTATGTTGTTGGGACAACTCTGTGTATGTGATGCAATGGCCATGGTACCAAACCTTAGACTTTTACGGATGTAATCTCGTTTTGTATGAATTTTACGGTAAGCTTTTTCAGGAAAGTCTTTAAAGACAATTGAGGCTGTGTGAATAGACTAATCCTCATTATCCTCATTGATTTTAGATGCTCACCAGTTTTGTGTTTCCTTCGGGATTCACTAGTTTGTGTTTCCTTCAAGATTCACCAGTTTTGTGTTTCCTTCGAGATTCACCAGTTTTGTGTTTCCTTCGGGATTCACCAGTTTGTGTTTCCTTCGGGATTCACCAGTTTGTGTTTCCTTCGGGATTCACCAGTTTATGTTTCCTTCGAGATTCACCAGTTTTGTGTTTCCTTCGGGATTCACCAGTTTTGTGTTTCCTCCGGGATTCACCAGTTTTGTGTTTCCTTCGGAATTCACCAATTTTGTGGGCATACTTAACTACAATAGGATAGGACTCAGCCTCTTGTTTGTTTCATGTATTTATGTGCCATATGCGGGTATCTAGAGGACATAGATGCCTAGCCTAACCCTAGTGGTGGGGCTACTTACTGAGTATTTCATACTCATTCTTTCTTTTGTTGATGTTTCAGGAAAAGGTAAAGATATACCCGCGATGGCGCAACAAAATTCGTGATCGTGTCACTGGGACTAGACCTTTTCGCTTCCGCATTTTGAAATCTGTTATTTGGTTTTACTATTTAAAATTTATTACTAAGGATTATTTCTTTTATATGCCTTTGATTAGCCTTTAAGAATTTTGGGTACCCTATTAACTGTTTTAACAATTGCATTTAATAAACCTCTTTTGAACTTCTCTTATTTAATTAGCATTTATTTCAAATAACTGAACGTCGTTTTTAAATTCTGTGCATGCATTTATTTTAGTAACGGCCTTACCTAAGTCCTAGGGGGTCGGGTCGTTACATAGACACTGGAGGTAAATGATCATAGTGGGAGCATTTGATGCTCATCGTGTAGTAAAAGGCGCACGGTAGACGATCGTGTAGTTAGCTTGCTTTATCGCTTAGTTACTACCTACACGATTGCGCGGTATATGATACGAAGGCGCTCGCTAAGCAATCGTTTAGGTGATGGTGCTTTGCCGCATCGTAGTCATTTAGACGATCGCGTAAGGCTGGCGTTGTGCAGAGCACGCTAGGTGATTGCGTACCTCGGGCTTCATCGCTTAGTAAAAGGTACATGATCGTTGCTACGATTGTTTAGCCCTGGGAGCGTTGTTAAGTGATAGAGAGAAGTGTTTGTTCTTTCATGTAAACGATTGTGAGGAGTTTGGTACACGATGGTTGGAGACACATTGCTTCGCCCGAGCAGTTCAAGACCCGATTCGCCTGTTTGAACCGGAGACTCCTTGATTTTGTAATAGTTAGCTTTATTTTTGGTTGATTTGAGGCAATTTTACCCGATACATCAACATTGGTTTATTATACATGTGATGTATGGTGTTTATATGCCAAAGTGTTTGACATATAGTTTAAAAACCCACCTTAGGTTGTGCAATTATTCATGCATCATGTATTATAAATGTTATAATCTAGCATGAGGAAATTACGTGAAAGCATGCGCATCATGAAATATAAGAGTTATATTTTGCATGCAGTGAGCATATTCACGCATCATCCCTTTATTATAAGTGTTATAGTCTAAGGGTGAATGGAAGCATGTTATGCTTGTTTCATTGCTATTTTGTATAAGCATTATATAAAAGTGGTAGCAATGAATGAACAATGCATTAAGCTTGACACTTAGGCTGTTTATAATAGTTATGAAAGCCTTGCATGTGTTAGCTTAGCATTGTGGTTTTGGTTGTTTCCGTTTATAAGTGTTATAAAGGAAATTATACCTAAAATCAATAAGAAAGAGTTGCATGCGGACTTAGGGTGAACTCAAGCTTTTTAAAAGGGTTTTAAAATTGGATTGAAATAAACCTAAGTTCAAATGGTTCTAAAAAGTTTAGTAACCTAGATTAATCTTTTAAAATCGGTTTAATAGGATTAAATTGATTGGGATAAAAGATTAAAATTTTTTTTAAATCTATCTAAAGGGACCTTTTGTCTAAGGTGGGTTCTGACTAGGCTGGGGTTCTTAAGCTGGTGGAAACGGAACAACCCTACCTAGGAACCTACCTGGAAAGGTGAATTGGATAGATTTTCTACAAGCATGCAACATTTGGTCAAAGACTCCGTTAAAGAGTTTAATGGATGATGATCAAAAGTTGTTTAACTATCCAAGGTAAACGTTACTCCTGGGCAAACCTAAAAGTCACTTAGTTAAAATCCTTAGCCGTGTTTTTAAAAAGTAAACTAAACCCTAGGTTATAAAATACTCAGTGGGAGGAAGAGATGTATCTGATATGTCTATGATTCCACTCACGTTTTTCCCTGAATTTTCACACCGTGAAATTCATACTTGGCCTCGTGGTGCCCTGGGAGCATCCACCTTCGGATGTTGTTTGCATGAGTCAATATCAAGGTGGATAGAGAGAGTGTTATTGTAAGTGGGTGAAGGGTGTGTGTCAACACGTCCTATGGTCTCTATCATTGGTTCACACTGTGTGATCATTCTGTACTCTCTTGTGGTGCCCTGGGAGCGTCCCCCTTCGGATGGGTTTTGAGTAGTTGGTCAAGATCAAGATGAACTCCAGAAATGGATAGGGTCGCTTTAGGTTTTGCCCCAATCGGATTTTTTCCCTTCAGATTGGCTGCTTGGTGTGGATCTCTAGGGCCTAAAATGGTGGGTCACACTTACGGGAGATTGTTACGTAAGTTAATGATCTCTAGGCCAAATCAATGATGGCTAGTCGTTATTGGAGCAAGAGTTGTTCTGGTATTAATGACTGGTTGGGAACTTCTCAATTCAAAGGAAGGATAATTGACCTCCCTTCGGCAGCTTTTGTCGTAAACCTTTGAAGCGTCATTGCGAAACTAGATGTCACACAGGGTTCATATTAGTTTTGCTAAAACCTTATTGTATGTTTGTTTTACAATGGGTATTTGTTTAAAACCTAACGTAGGTTAATGTGTTTTTCTTTTCAGCAACTCGTTAGGATTTTTGTTTAGTGCTTTTAATATGACCGAATACATACAGTGGAAAGAATCGTGTAAAACATATTTTATGACAAACGACCTCGAATTTGTCATGGTTGAGAAGTGTCCTCAAGTTCCGACCCTTGATGCACCACAAAGTGTTCGTAATGCATATAAGTGTGGATGAAAGCTAATTCATTGGCCCGACTTCACATTTTGGTTAACATACCTGATGTTTTGGCCAAAAGGGTTGAGAACATGGTCATTGCACATAAGATCATGGACTCGTTGCAAGATATGTTTGAATGTCAATTCTTACTTGTCGAGCACAAAGGGATTGATGATAATACTAGTAGTGTTAGTTATTTTGACACTGATTCCACTACTCTCCAATAGAGGAGGAAAGACAGTAAATCTGATTTATTGGTCTTGGAAACGTGTTTGGTAGAGAATGATGATTCTGCCTAGATCTTAGATTCAGGTGCTACCAATCATGTCAGTTTCTCTTACCAAGGATTCAATTCCTGGAAAATGCTGCCACAGGGAGAGATGACTCTACGAGTCGGTACTGATGAGGTTGTTTCAGTTGTTGCTGTAGGCAGGCTAAAGTTATTTGTTGACAAGAAACGTTATCTGTTACTTGATAATGTTTTCATAGTTCCTCATATTAAGAGGAACTTAATCTCGGTTTCTTGTCTCATTGAATAAGGGAATATTGTTTCCTTTTCTGAGAATAAAGTGTTTATTTTGAAGAATGGAATGGAGATTGATTATGGTTCAATGGAAAGTAACTTATATGTACTAATACCGTTAGTCATAAAAGCCTTGTTTTAACATTGAAATGTTCAGTACGACAACAATAGCTAAAAAACCAAAGGTTTCTCCTAAGGAAAACACCCATCTTTGGCATCTAAGATTAGGTCACATCAACCTCAATGAGATTGAGAAGTTGGTGAAAAGTGGACTTCTAAAGAGTTTAGAAGAAACCTCCTTGCCGGTATGTGAATCATACCTTGAAGACAAGATGACCAAATGACCTTTTCATGGAAAAGGTTACAGAGCCAAGAAAGCCTTGGAGCTTGTACATTCAGAACTCTGTGGTTCGATGAATGTTAAAGCTCGGGGTGGGTATGAATATTTCATCTCTTTCATAGATGATTATTCAAGATACGGGTATCTCTACCTAATGCAACGTAAGTCTAAAGCCCTTGACAAGTTCAAGGAGTACAAAGATGAAGTTGAAAACTTGTTGGGTAAGAAGATAAAAACACTACAATCTGATCATGGTGGAGAGTATATGGACCTCTAATTCCATAACTATAGGATAGAACATGGGATTGTGTCCCAACTCTCGATCCCTGGTATATCTCAGCATAATGGTGTATCAGAAAGGAGAAACAAAATTTTGTTGGACATGGTTCGGTCTATGATGAGGTGTGCTCATCTTCCAGACTCGTTTTGGGTTTTTGCAGTGGAGACTGCATGCTCTATCCTAAAGAATGTTCCCTCAAAAAGTGTTTCTGA
This sequence comes from Benincasa hispida, assembly GCF_027475165.1. Taxonomy (NCBI): domain Eukaryota; kingdom Viridiplantae; phylum Streptophyta; class Magnoliopsida; order Cucurbitales; family Cucurbitaceae; genus Benincasa; species Benincasa hispida. The sequence continues at coordinate 50,750,401 of NC_143486.1, forward strand.
AACACCTTTTGATTGTGGAGAGGCCGTAAAGGTAGTTTACACCACTTCAGAATTTGAGGCTATCCGGCACATGTGCTAGTGACTAACCCAAAGAAGTTGGAACCACGTTCGAAGGTTTGCCTCTTTATAGGCAACCCCAAGGAAACGAGAGGTGGGTACTTATTTGATCCGAGTGAGAACAAAGTGTTTGTTTCTACAAATACTATCTTCTTGAAAGAAGACCACATCCAGGATCATAGGCCACGAAGTAAGCTTGTTTTGCGGGAGATTTATTGTGAGACTGAGACTGCTAAGGGTTCAACAAGAGTTGTTGAACAAGCCAACAGATCAACAAGAGTTGTTGAGGTCGGTCCATCTAGTCAACCAGCTCAAGAGTTGAGACTGCCTTGATGTAGTGGGAGGGTTATGAACCCACCAGATAACTACATATGTTTGACTAAAGCCCAAAACGTCATTTCGAATGATGGGGTCGACAAAGATGAATGGGTTAAGGCCATGAATAAGGAAATGGAGTCCATGTACTTCAATAACATCTGGGAACTTGTTGATCCGCCTAATGAGGTAAGACTTATTGGGTGTAAGTGGATCTATAAGCGAAAGAGAAGTGTAGATGGAAAGGTGCAAACCTTTAAGGCTCAACTTGTGGCCAAGGGTTATACCAGGTTAAAGGAGTTGAGTATGAGGAAACTTTCTCACCTATTTCTTGCTCAAGTCTATTAGGATTCTCCTGTCCATAGCCACATTTTATGATTATGAAATACGGAAAATGGATGTCAAGACTGTCTTTCTTAATGGTAATCTTGAGGAGACCATCTATATGACTTAACCAGAGGGGTTCATAGTTCCAGGTCAAGAGTAAAAAGTTTGCAAGCTTAATAGGTCCATTTATGGGCTGAAACAAGCATCTAGATCTCGGAACATCATATTTGACACTACTATCAAGTCCTTTAGCTTTGATCCGAACATTAATGAGCCTTGTGTCTATAAGAAGATCATCAATAGCTCTGTAGCTTTCCTGGTACTATATGTGGATGATATCATAATCATTGGGAATGATGTAAGGTATCTGACTGACATTAAGAAATGCCTAGCTGCCCAGTTCCAAATGAAAGATTTGGGTGAGGCACAGTATATTCTAGGGATCTAGATCATTCAGGATCGTAAGAACAAATGGTTAACCCTGTCTCAGGCATCGTACATCGATCAAATGTTGATCAAATACAAAATGCAGGATTCCAAGAGGGGTTTATTACCCTTCAAGCATGGAATCGTTTTGTCTAAGGATCAATGTCCTAAGACACCTCAAGAGGTTGAGAAGATGAGACGGATTTCCTATGCTTAAGTTGTAGGAAGCTTAATGTATGCAATGTTGTGTACCAAACCCGACATTTGCTATGCAGTAGAGATTGTCAGTCGGTATTAGTCCAATTCAGGATTTAATCACTGGACGACAGTCAAGACGATCCTCAAATATCTTTGGAGAATGGAGGGGTTGTAGTGTGGCGAAGCATCAAGCAGGGATGTATCGCAGACTCCACTATGGAAGCCGAATACGTAGTGACTTGTGAAGCAGCTAAGGAAGTTGTTTGGCTGAGGAAATTCCTTTCAGATTTGGAAGTTATCACTCTGTATTATGATAACTGACAACATAAACTCTATCTTATGTCACACAACGCATGGATGATTATAACACAAGTTTATGGTCCCTAGCAACGGCGCCATAAACTTGTAAACATAAAATTTATCTTATGTCACATAATGAATGGATGATTATAACGCAAGTTTATGGTCCCCGGCAATGGCACCATAAACTTGACACGTAGAATTTGATGATTCTAAATAAACACGTGGACAGTGATGAATGATGGAAATGGAATGTGGATGATGTGTTATGCTTATTCAGACTTTATGCGATACTACTTCTAGATGTATGTGTTATTAATGGAATGTTTGTAGTATGCTATGCATTGTCACAAGTTTCCTTGCATTGAAACCAAGTATAATTCCACCACATGTTTCTCGGAGTGATCCGAGGTCGAACACAGGGATTGCATAGTTAATGCGTTACGTTCGTGATATATGTGACCAAGGGTTTTTCAATTAATAAAAGTTTTGTTTATACAGATATTTAAAGTTTCAGTAAAGTAAAATTATACGGTAAAGTAAAGTTGCGGTAAATGAAATAAAGTGCGATAAAAGTAAACCTAAGCTATTATGATACAAGATACAAGATACTGATACATGAAACTGAGTTTGAGACAGACTGTGAAGATTATACAAAGGGTTGTGTTATGCGGTGGCAAGTCTTTATGTATGAAACAGAAATAGAAAAGATAACTAGTATAAACATTGCAAGTTATTAATTGAGTTAAAGACATAACTATGGTTCCGCTTTCCCTTGGCGTACACCTCTCAGTGATCGGCTGTGTTCCCACATCTCTGTGGTGAAACACGGATGAATGTAATGAACGCAAGGTTGCTTCCATCTCTGGAAGTACTTCTCGCTTTAGTTAACACATTCTTCCAACCTTCTCTCGACAGGAGGAATGGCATCTTCACTTCTGCTCTCACAGGTGAAGATGTCGTCTAGCATGCTTTAGCTAAACATGTTCATTTCTTTAGCACAAATTAATTTACTTGTTAGATTTATGCTAATTACCAAGGGATTAAGAAAACATCATGGAGAAAGCGTTAATGGAGGAATGGAAATAGACAGAAAGATGGAGATGAAAATGATAAAGACATTCAATACTAATATTTAGCGTTTGATATATGGTGCGAGTGATAGACTAAGAAGATGAATACAATTGATGATAAAGAGATAGAAACAAATATAGAAAAGTGCCAACGTCTTGACACAGATCTGGACGGTGGATGTGCTTGCCGGCAAATGGAGTGAATGTAAAGAAGAGCTTCCCTCTCAGGCTTGCTTGTCCTGTAGAAGTGACCTTGGTACAGAGCTTCAATGGCGGGGATTGAAAGGATTTTCCTTGACACTCACTTCTCGGCCTTGTCTCTTAGATCTTCTCGAATCTTCTCCGATCAGGCTCTTCAGACCAGTCTCTCTCTCAATATACAAATATCAAAATATGCCCGTATCCAGTATATCTCCAATAGAATTTCAGAGGCTTAGCTTTGACTCTCTAATTTGTGGACCCCACTTTATTGTTATGGCAATTCCGAAAATGGTGGAGTGAATATTCCTTCTGTTACACGATCAATCCCGTCAGAAATGCACAACGGTAAGCTGTACACGTGTCTGAATTCTCCGCAATTGCGTTGCTCTTTTGCATCTTCGATCGTATACCCGCATGCGATGTTTTTTATTACCGCATGTGGTTGAAATTGCGTTGATCGCTTAGCTCTTGATCAATTGTCGCATGCGCCGTCATTGCGTTGATCGTCTATTCATTTCTGAATGATTGGCGCAATACGACGTAGATGCGTTGTTCAGATTATCTTAAGCTATGAACGCATGCGGTGACTTGATTTCCTGCAAAATAGAATTGAAATATTCTTTTCTATCATCGCAATGGTGTCAGTGGGTGTATTGGTGACAATTTATAATTCTTGCATTTCTTAGCTAATTTCCATACAATTGACGCAACTTTCCTTTCTTTTGGCCGCAATATCTAAATAAAGCAGTATAAATAACTTATATTTCTACAAGTTATCAATAACAGCAGGGCTATGGAAAATTCAAAGGAGCCTCAGAGTCATCGTTGGGGTAAGCACATAGAGCGAAAATACCACTTGATTAGGGAGATTGTGCATCACGGTGATGTGATAGTCACGAAGATCGTGTCAGAGCACAACATTGCTGATCCCTTTACAAAGGCTCTCACGGCTAAGGTGTTCAAGGGTCAGCTAGAGAGTTTGGGTTTGCGGGACATGCGGCACCTTGTCTAGGGCAAGTGAGAGATGATACTGGGGTATGCTTTAGTTTATTGTATATTGTACAAGTTTTATATTGTATTGTACATTAGTCTCCCGAGGCATTAGGACAAATGGGAGATTGTTGGGATTAGTGTCCTAATTCTCATGAAGTCTTGTTGTTTGTAATTATACACATTGTTTTATGAATAAAATAACTGTTATTTCATTTTGGCATTTACTCATATCCAATAAAATAAGGATTAAGGTGAGATACATGATCTTGGTGACACTACGGATACGGCCCCTTTGTAGAGGTTTGCAAGTGTTGTAAACTACTACAGATGGTAGATCCTGACCATTCATGTGGAGACATACGAGTGGAGGTGTCCTATACAAAGAGTTTGTATAAGACCGGAACACGAGATGACTAGACTCTGTATATAACGTCGTTGATACTAGAGACTTACATCTCACTTAAACAATCATAGGTGACACGACCTCAATTCTGAGTTTTTCGGGAACTCCTGCCTTTGAGGGTAGTCCTTTGATTAGTATGGGTGAGAGTGGCCAGATTGCCAACTCAACATGGCTACTTTTTTGGGGACTTGTCTGATTTAGGATCCGAGTGAGAACAAAGTGTTTGTTTCTACAAATGCTGTCTTCTTGGAAGAAGACCACATCCAGGATCATAAGCCACGAAGTAAACTTGTTTTACCTGAGGTTTCTAGTGAGACTGAGACTACTGAGGGTTCAACAAGAGTTGTTGAACAAACTGACAGATCAAAAAGAGTTGTTGAGGTCGGTACATCTAATCAACCAGCTCAAGAGTTGAGACTGCCTTGATGTAGTGGAAGGGTTATGAACTCATCGGATCGCTATATGGGTTTGACTGAAGCCCAGAACGTCATTTCTAATGATGGGGTTGATGATCCATTGTCTTTTAAGCAAGCAATGGAGTATGTTGACAAAGATAAGTGGATTAAGGCCATGAACTAAGAGATGGAGCCTATGTACTTCAATCAAGTCTGGGAGCTTGTGGATTAGCCTGATGAGGTAAGACCTATTAGGTGTAAGTGGATCTATAAGTGAAAGCAAGGTGTAGATGGAAATGTGCAAACCTTTAAGGCTAAACTCATGGCAAAGGGTTATACCCAGGTTGAGGGAGTGGACTTTGAGGAAACTTTCTAACCTGTTGTCATGCTCAAGTCTATCAGGATACTCTTGTTCATAGCCACATTTTATGATTATGAGATATGGAAAATGAATGTCAAGATTGCCTTTCTTAATGGTAATCTTAAGAAGACCATTTTCATGGCTCAACCAAAGGGGTTCGTAGTTCTAGATCAAGATGAAAGAGTTTGCAAGCTTAATAGGTCTATTTATGGGTTGAAACAAGCGTATGATCTTGGAACATTAGGTTTGACAGTGCGGTCAAATCATTTGACTTTGATTAGAACGTTGATGAACCTTGTGTTTACAAGAAAATCATCAACAGCTCAGTAGCTTTCCTGGTATTGTATGTGGATGATATCCTACTCATTAGGAATGATGTAGGGTTTCTGACTGACATTAAAAAATGGCTAGCTGCCCAGTTCCAAATGAAAGATTTGGATGAGGCACAGTATGTTCTAGGGATCCAGATCATTCGGGATCGTAAGGATAAGAGGTTAGCCTTGTCTCAGGTATCGTACATCAATCAAATATTGATCAAGTACAGGATGCAGGATTCCAAGAGGGGTTTATTACCCTTCAGGCATGGAATCATTTTGTTTAAGTATCAATGTCCTAAGATACCTCAAGAGGTTGAGGAGATGAGATGGATTCTCTATGCTTCAACTCTTGGAAACTTAATGTATGTAATGTTGTGTACCAGACCCGACATTTGCAATGCAGTAGGGATTATCAGTCGTTATCAGTCCAATCCAGGATTTGATCACTAGACAGCAGTTAAGACGATCCTCAAGTATCTTAAGAGAATGAGGGACTACATGCTCATGTATGGAGATAAGGATCTGATCCTTACAGGATACACAAACTCAATGACTTCACCTCCAATAAGGATTCTCATGGATTCTCTATGCTTCAGTGTTCTCTTGGAAACTTAATGTATGCAATGTTGTGTACCAGACCCGACATTTGCAATGCAGTAGGGATTATCAGTCGTTATCAGTCCAATCCAGGATTTGATCACTAGACAGCAGTTAAAACAATCCTCAAGTATCTTAAGAGAATGAAGGACTACATGCTCATGTATGGAGATAAGGATCTGATCCTTACAGGATACACAAACTCTGACTTTCAGACCAATAGAGATTCTCATAAATCGACATCGATGTTAGTATTCACTCTAAATGGAGAGGCTGTAGTGTGGCGAAGCATCAAGCAAGGATGCATCGCAGACTGTACTCTGGAAGCCGAATACATAACCGTTTGTGAAGCAGCTAAGGAGGCTATTTGGTTGAGAAAATTACTTACAGATTTGGAAGTTGTTCTAAATATGGATTCGTCGATCACTCTTTATTGTGATAACAATGGGATTGTGGAAAATTCGAAGGAACCTCGAAGTCATCGTTGAGGCAAGCATATCGAATGGAAATACCACTTGATCAGGGAGATTGTGCATCGCGATGATATGATAGTCACGAAGATCACGTCGGAGGACAATGTTGTTGATCCATTTACAAAGGCTCTCAAAGCTAAAGTGTTCGAGGGTCGTCTAGAAAGCCTGGGTCTGCGAGACATGCGGCATCTTGCCTAGGGCAAGTGGGAAATGATATTGGGGTATAGTGTATGCTCTAGTTTATTATATATTGTACTTGTCTTTATCATGTATTGTACATTAGTCTCCCGAGGCATTAGGACAAGTTGAAATTATTGAAATTGGTGTCCTAATTCTCCTAGAGTCTCATAGTTTGTAATTTATACACATTGTTATGAATAAAATAAGAGTTATTTTATTTGGCATTTACTCATATCCAATAAACAAAGCTCCATGGTTATTGTATGTAAACTTAAGCATGTATATGAGATATACAAATGGGTCATGTCTTAAGTGATAACCAAAATAAGTCTGTAGTATAAGGATTAAGGAGGGATACCTGATCCTGGTGACATTACGGATACGGCCCGCTTTGTAGAGGTTTACAAGTGTTGTGAACTACTACAGATGGTAGATCTTGACCATTCATATGGAAACATGCGAGCGAGGGTGTCCTATACAAAGAGTTTGTATATGACCGGACCACGAGATGACTAGTCTCTGTATATAACATCGTTGATACTTGAGACTTACAACTCACCTAAACGACCATAGGTGACATGACCTCAATCTTGAGTGTTTTGGGAACTCCTGCCTTTGAGAGCAGTCCTTTGATTAGTATGGGTAAGAGTGGCCAGATTGTCAACTCAACATGCCTACCTTTTTGGGGACTTGTCTGATCGGGGAGTTGGGAACTCAGTTACACAAGATGGAATTCACTCCTTCCCCGAAGCAGGGGTAAGTAGATAGATTGCTCCTTTAAGGGTTGATTCCAGGTCTTGAACATAAGGGCCACAACTTCTCTTTGGAAGAGAGGACTCAATCATAGTAGGACTATGACTTATGTTCATTAGAGGGATCAGTGGTACTTAAGGAGTTAGATTTACTACAAGGACATAACGGTTATTAGCCCAGCTGTACTTACGAGCGATCTGTGAAGAGTTATCACACTGTTGATTGGTTGATATGGACACATAATATATCTGTAGTAAGAAGAGTTCAACTGTAGGTCTTTAGTGGAGTGACTGGCAGTTAACGGATGGTGGATCTCATGATTAAAGAGTTTAGTTAGTTATTCACGTACCGTTGGAGCTTCGAGCTATAAGTCCACAACGTCCCCTTGGTAACTCAATGGATTCAAGTTGAGAACCAGTTCTTGGTGTTGATTTGAAATGTTCAAATTGACAAGAGGAAATTCAATTATATATGATATGATCAATGTGATGTACGAGATACATCAAGTGGAGGATTAATGTAAATGAGATTTACATTAAGTACCATGAAATAGAAAAAGAACTATGGTTTATATGTTTCATGAGATGAAATATTAAAACTATAAGTTACAAATATAATATGGTAAGTTGGTTATCATATATATTTATAATAATATTAATTATTGGATAATTATATCTTTTTCTCTAATAACCAATTGAGTGGGAGGTTATTGGTGGTTTCATAGTAACCGTGAGTTAAAAGAAAAAATGTTTTCCTAAATTTAGTAGTTGTTGAATGAGAGTTTATATTCTCGAAAGTTCTCACATAAAGGTTGTCAAGTGAATACGATTCACTAAACGATAGCTGAAGAAAGACTAAACGATCGTGGAGTGACACTATATGATAGTTCACTCAGTTGGCCATTAGCTAAACGATTGCAAAACTTTTGTTAAACTATCACATAACATTTGTTAAACGATTGGGCATCATTTATACGATAGACCTTTGTCATCTCTCACTTGCTCAATCATTTACATGATTGTTATATCTTCAGTCTCTTCCTCTAACCAAGTTCACACAGAGCCCACACCTAGAATACCAAGGTAGCCATTGTGGTGGTGTCGTACTCAACTTGACTAAGTCGAGGTGTTTTTGGAGGCCATTCGTTGAGTTCGCAGTGTTCGTGTGGTGGTCGTTGATTGATCATGTTGTGTTGCGATCGAATTATTCAAGTGTTCACGATTGTTGTCTTGCTGGTTGAACGAGCATCACGAACGCTCGTGATCAAGGGAGTTTGAAGATGAGTCTTCAAATATATGTATATTTTTTCCCTTGATAATAATTGTAAAGCATGCTGTAATTTCATTTTGTGCATGACCGGTTAGTTTCTATTTCTTGATTATAATTGTGTATGTTCAAATACGAATGAAATTTGGAACGATTATTCCGCTTCTCATGGAAATCGTATCTGATTTAATTCATAATGGGAGGACAATCCTCCATCAGGACAAAACGAATATCATGGATGATAGTATTGTGTTGATAGTGTTTTTCCAATTAGTATAATTTTCTCCTGTTAATTTATCGCGATAAGCAAGTTTAATGTAGCAGTAGCCATAATAAAATAATTGCTGAAAATGAAAAAACCATTTACAATTAATTTACTTTGCATTATACCACTTAAACAACCTGTAACGACCTTCTAAGACTTAAGTTAGGCCGTTACTAAATACATACATGTATGGAACTTAAAACGACACCCTTTTATGGTAAAATAAATGTTAAATAAATAAGGTAAGTTCAAAAGTCCTTCATTAAATTCAAATATTCAAATAATGGGGTACCCATAAGTCATAAATGGAAATAAATAAGTCTGAAAACAAATCTCAAACGATAAGTTCCAAATGTCAAGACCGAAAGTTAAAAACATAAAATAACTCTTAAAACATGAGCGGAAGCATTAAAAATGGCCCCAGTGGCTCGTTCATGGATTCCTCTTGTCATTCACCGGCGCGTCTCTACCCTTACCTAAAATATAAACATGAGAAAGGGTGAGTTAGAATACTCAGTAAGTAACCCCATTACTGGGGTCAGGCTAGGCATCTATGTCCTCTAGATGCCTACATTTGGTGGAACATATAAACTGCTCTAGTCCTCATGGGACACATGCATACATGAAAAACTGATTTCTATCCTATGCTAGTTGAGTATGCTCACTACCTCTGGTGAATCCCAAAGGAAACACAAGTCTTGGTGAATCCCGAAGGAAACACAACCCCTGGTGAATCCCTAAGGAAACACAAATCCTGGTGAATCCCGGAGGAAACACAATATCTGGTGAGCATCTAACTAATTAGTGAGGACACTACCATAATCTCAACATCACAAGTATCACAACATGATTCTATAACATACATATAGATCTCATCATCATGATTCTACAACGTACATATACCTCTTGTCATCCTAGCCTCATAACATACATATACATCTCATCATCATGGTTCTATAACATATATATAAATTTCTTCATCATAGCTTTATAACATACGTTTGCATCTTATCATCATGGTTCTATAACACACATATGAATTTCTTCATCATAGCTCTATAACATACGTATGCATTTCATCATCCTCAGATTCAGTAGGATCTCCAATAACAATAATATACTCAAATCATACTATTATTCAAACATCTCTATGCGCAACTAGTCTTTTAAACCCTCATGTCAGCAAGACATACATAAACATCAAACTATCAATATATCCTCAATAAATCATAATTATCATTGCCTAGCACTAGGGCAGTTCCAGTAGTAAGATTACTTACCTCGATACTAGATTCAGATATCGATCCAAGTGACAGTCTTCAATAATAAATCTTTGAATTCAATTCCCCAATGAAGCCTGAGCAACAACCACCCTCAATATTCCAATCTCCAAATTCTTCCTTCAATCAGACCCTGCTTCCAACTTTTAATCCTTTTCTCACGTAAAATTTTCAATTCACAAATAATTTAACTCACCCCCTTCCACAATGAAATTAATTCTTGACATTAATTTCAAATTAAATTTGTATGACATAACCCCCTTCCAAAATGAAATTAATTCTTGACATTAATTTCAAATTAAATTTGTGTGACATTAAAAGTCCAATTTCCATAATTTTCCTCCGATTAAACCATTAAATTGAAACACCCTTTCCTTCCAAAATGAAATTAATTTCTATCATTAATTTCCAAATTGAATAATTTCAACGTTAATCCATTAATTTCCAAATTAAATAATTTCAATGTCAATCCATTAATTTCCAAATTAAATAATTTCAACGTCAATCCATTAATTTCCAGATTAAATAATTTCAACGTCTATAGTTAAATTCCCGCAATTACACTTAAGTCCAAAAATTTCAAAAATGCGCTTTAAAAATTACTGAAATTACATAAATAATAAAAATTCGGGGTGTTACACAACCAATCAATTTTAGCAAAACTTTGATGTATCCTAAGTAATTTCTAATTTTGCAATGATGTTTCAGTGAGGCGGGACAAAAGTCACCATAGGGTGATCAAGTATCTCTTCACTGAAATGAGACATTCTCAACCATTAAACAGAAACATCACCTTGTTACTATGACTAATAGTCACCATTGTTCGGTCAAGAATTTGTTGATTTGTTTAACACTTCTTATAAGTGTAACCCCTCATTTTAGGTTCTAGAGTTCCGGCCCAATGAGCAAACCGTAGGAAAAACCGTTTAGGACATGAAACTAAAGCAACTCTATCCATTTTTGGAGATTAAATAAAGCGTCATGCAATACTGTCATCCTTTAGGGGGACACCCACAATGCCACGAGACGATGCATGAAACTTTATTTAACCTAATGAGAGAGATCGAGGGATGTGTTGTCACACGTCCCGCTCCCACTTACTATAAATATTCTCTCCATTCACCTTGTTATTGACCTACCTAAATGCCACCCATAGGGAAACACCCATGGTGCCTCGAGGCCGAGTAGAGATCTCATGGTGTGAATTTATAAGGAGAAATGTGTAGAGGATAAAAGAAGTATCATATACCCCATTCTCCTCCACTGAGTGTTTTACCTAAGGTCAATTAACTTAGGAAAAATCAACTATTGATTTTAACTAAATGAATGTTTAATTGGCTAAAAAAACAACACTTTTCTTTGATGATTAAACAATTTTGATTGAAGTCTCATTAACCTCTTTAACAAACTTTAATCAAATTTGCATGCATGTAACAAATCTATCTAATTCACCTTTCCCGGTAGGTTCCTAGGTAGGGGTGCGACGTTTCTATCAACTTAAGTACCCCAGCCTAGACAGAACCCACATTAGACAAAAGGTTCCATATAGATACACTTGTTACATATTTAATCTTTTGTTAAGAATCAATTTAATCCTATTAAACCGATTAAAAGATTAAACTAAGATTTCTAATCTTATTAGAAATGTGATCTTAGGTCTATCTCAATCATGTTTTAAAACAATTTAAAAAATGATTATAACCTAAGGTTTGTATGCAACTCTTAATGATCGCTTTTAATTCTAATTTAATTCAATTATAACGATTATAAATAAATGAAACAATTAAAAACATTCATTGCATGCTTAACATACTTCAGTTAATCATAACACTTATAAATTAACATAAGGTAATGTCATGCTTCATGCAATCTCCATTCATTATTAACATATATAGCAATTATATAACTAGGTAATGAATCATAGCATATTTTCCATACATTCATTCAACCATATATTATAACAATTATAATATAAATGATGCATGGATATGCTATAAATGCATGCATACATATATTATAACATTTATAGTATATGATGCATGAGCATGCTATATAATTTAAATCATGCATATACATATATTATAACACTTATAATACAAAATGATGCATGAATATAAATGCATAATCTATGGTGGGTTTTACAACTATATGACATGACAAATAAGAAAACACATACATCATATGTAAATTTAAAAACTAATAGTTAATGGACTGAGATAGGACACCTAAAAGGAACTCAAAGGCTAATTATTACAAGAATAAGAGCCATCCGGTTTGAAACAAGTGAACCAAGCCTTGAACTGCTCGAACCTTTACCACCCATTATGGAACTCTCTGCAGTGATCGTGTAGCAAACAATGTAGTAAAAGCTATAGAAACTTGTTGCACGATCTTGTAGAAAAAGCTACATGATCGAGTAGCAAAAAGTCACATGATCTTGTAGCATAAGCTACACGATCATTTAGCAAAAGCTACACGATTGTGTAGCAAAAAGCTACACGGTCCTACCGAAATGCTTTATTCCTCATCGAAGCAATGCTTAGAATAACCTCTTTGAAGCTCACCGAGAACAGCACGAGCGACTCAAAACAATAAATAACAGACTCTATTGAATAAATATGCCTAAAACAAGGGCCTTTACAAACCAAATTTGTAAAAGAATGAAGCCTTACAACTAAGTATCTTATCCCGAAACATCTATCAATAAAACCACATTCATCATAAAACCATTCATCGCATTAACCATGAACAAAATGCAGAATCTTAAAACCCACCAGTATTGTAAAAATGAATTCAATAAGAAATGAAATTTTGGATCAGTAAATCTACAACCTGACTCTGATATCAATTGAAGAATCTCATTAAAGAGAACCTTGAGTGGAAGCGGGATCGTCCCAATTTTCATTTTTTAAAGAAAGTAATTTTTACAGAAAAGAAAGAACAAATTATGCATTTACATAAATTATAGCATGCTTAATTAAAAGGAAACGTAGGGTTTTAGAAATCCTTACATTTGAAGACCTTCTTCAAGAATCCCTCAATCAATAAATAGACACTACCACAAAGGTGACCTTGGTATTCTCAGGTAGAGAACTCAGGAGTGGTGGGCTTTAACTATTTTGGAATGAGGGAATGATTGAGAGAGTAGAGAGCAGGATGAAGAATTGTGATTAATCTCTAATAACAACAACTATCTCAGAGCATTTTTTTCTTACTACTCTGTCACAATGATCAAGGAGACTCTCTCCTATCCAAAGACAAATAACACCATCCATCCACTTACGTGAGTGGAGAGAAAAGAGGGGTATTCCCTCCCTTCCTCATTTAAAATTAAAATAACATTTAATGTGTGTGTGTGTGGGCGCGCGTGCATGCGTGTGTGTATGCATTGTGTGTGTGTGTGTGGAGTGTCCGACAGTTAACAGATGGTGAATAATTTAATTAAAGAGTTTGTTTAATATTATATCATAAACAATATAACATATAGTTTCTTTTCTCTCTCATATGGCATTTAATATAAATCACATTCATATTAAATTTAACAATTATGAATACAATTTATATAATTAATATTTGAATCTTATTTAAACATTTAGTTTCTCTCACAAATACTATAATGTATCAAGTACATTATAATAATTATATCATATATAATTAAAATAACTTAATTATATCATATATAATTAAATCCCTCAATTAATTTGAACACTTCAAATTAATCCAAAAACTGATTCTCATTTAATCCTATTGAACTACTAAGGGATCTCATGGACCTATAGCTTGAAGCTCCAATGGTACATGAATAATTAATCAAACTCTTTAATTAAATTATTCACCATCTGTTAACTGTCGGACACTCCACTAAAGATCGATAGCTGCACTCTTCGCGCTACAGATATATTTCTATGCCCATTGGATATAACCAATCAACAGTACGATGGTGCTTCACAAATTGCTCGTAAGTATAGTTGGGCCAATATTACCGTTTTGCCCCTATAGTTACATCTAACTCTTTAAATACCACCGATCTCTATAATGAACAATAATCATAGTCCAACTATGACTAACCCTTTCGGGCCAGGAGAGGGTGTGGTGCCACATTGTTCAAGCCCCATAATCAGTTCTTAAGGGAGTAACTTATCTACTTACCTCGACCTTGGGGGAAAAGTGAATTCCTTCTTGTGTAGCTGTGTTCCCAGCTCCCCAATCAGATGAATCCCCAAAATGGTAGGCTTATTGAGTCGATGATCTAGCCTCTCTCACCCATACAAATCAAAAGACTGCTCTCATAGGCAAGAGTTCACAACTCACTCAGGATTTAGGTCATGTTACCTATGGTCATCATGGTGAAATGTAAGTCTCTATTATGAACGATGTTATATAATGAGTCTAAATACTTCGTGGTCTGGTCTTATACAAACTCTTTTGTATAGAATATCTCCGCTCACATGTCTATACATGAATGATCATGATCAGATCATTTGTAGTACTTTAGAACAATTGTAATAACTACAAAGCAGATCATACTCGTAGTGTCACCAGGATAAGGTACCTAGTCTTATCCATCTACTACAGACTATTAAGGTCATCACTTAAACATGATCCACCTGTATGTCTCTACATACATGTTTAAGCTACAAGATAACCTTGAATGTTAGTTTATTGGTTTGTAGTTAATGCAACTAAAAAATGGAATAAAATATCATATATTTTATTAAATAAATAATGAGTTTGTTCAAAATATTTACAAATTCTAGGACCCTATGAGATTTAAGACATCAACCCCAACAGTCTTAGCGTCCAACTTCCAACTTTACCCTTGGTATGCGTTCAAGGCCTTTACAACTCCAATCATGCCTCCAACTTAAGTTAACACATCCAAGCTTAAGCCCTGGATACATACTTAGTACTTGGTTAATTCTTCCCTTATTCCATGGACTATGCGTCCAAATACTCTCCCGAACACTTAGCCAATTACCAGACTATCTTATGAGTTCAACCTTTGCTTCCCAAGACTCAAACTCATGGCTCCTCTTTCTCCTAAGTGTTTAAGAACATTTATTCCCTTAAATATTCAAGTATGCGTTCCACTTCCACTTCCAATACTTAACCGAATTTTTGCTCCTTTTTGGCCAACTCAAGCCCTTAAGCTTTTCTAGGCTCAAAGCATAACTTGAACACTTAACCAAAATTCTTCACTCTTTACTATGCTATAGTTCCAACTCTTAATTCCCACAGTATAATTGCATACTTAGCTAAAAATCTGACTTCAATCTGTTATGCTTCAACCATATAATCCCATCACTTGGAATTTTTCTAAGTACTCTAGCCCCTTCCAAAACATTATTCAAACACTTGGTCAAATTTTAGCTTCCTAGTCTAGCCGTCACCTTCTTCTAATTCCTTGACTCAAGGGGTTCCTTAGCTTATTCGTTAATCTAGGTCAAGGTCTTATAATAGAGCACTCTACCACCCACAACTCGTTCTTGCAACAGGGATGTCTCTCCCATCCAAAATAATCAGAGTCTTAACACAATGTTCCTTCATGCGATAGAGATGTCTCTCTAGTCACGAAAGGATAATCCTCCCACCAAAAAAGTAACTAGCATTGATAGGCCAAGGGTCAACAAGATTTCATCTATGGGAGAACACTATCCAAGCAACATGTAACCAACCTCTATCAACTACTAGAATTAATGAGCAACATAGAGGTAATGAACATAATAGTCAGGTTTATATATATTGTCCCTTAATACAATTACTTTAATTTATGTTGTTCCTTTAACATGTTAAGTTTGAATATTTTAACATTACACGTGTTTATGTTCTTTAAGGCTCTCTAAATAATGGATTTAGGGCACCCACGATCATTGATTTAAAAAAAATGTGCGATTGAACTGAATATCTAGGGATAGAAAGGATGTCCTCAATGTGATAGTAGTTTGTGATGTTAGCAGACATTAGTTTTCATTAATTTTTTAAGATGGGGTTATTTCGTATAAGTACCTCTAGATTGGTCATGTGTACAAAAGTATCAAAATCACACCCCCGCATGGCTAAACAAAAGGACGAATTGATTTTGACATAGGAATATGAATATCAATCGTTGATCCAATCTCTGCCCCCAATCTTTTTTAGAGTGTAAAGAAAACAGGAAACGACCAACAGGCAAGCAGCAGTCCAAACCTCTGCCCTCGTTGTGCTGCATTTCAATTTATAAACCCTTCCATGGCGCCTGTGACTGTTCGAGCCACAGGCGCCATTATTGCCGCCATCTCTGTTTCTGTGGTCCTCTTCTCTTTCCTTGTTGGCAAACACCGTTCCAAGGATCGTTCCAGGAAGAAGACAAAACCCTTCTCTGTATTGAAGAGAAGTCCAAGAAATGGGATTGTAGGCGCCATTGGCAACACCCCATTGATACGGATTAACAGCCTCTCTGAGGCCACCGGTTGTGAGGCAACTTCCCATTTCTCTATTTTCCTCTGTTTTCTAATTTCTTGTTTGTTCGAGTTATGGGGTTTTAGTTCGTGATAATTTGATGCTCATTTTAATCGCCTGTGTCCTGTATCGTGTTTTATCGGTTGTGTTTGATGTTTTGCTCTGGATTTTCAGATTCTAGGGAAGTGTGAGTTCTTGAATCCTGGTGGGAGTGTGAAGGATAGAGTTGCAGTTAAGGTCATTGAAGAGGTGAGTTAATTTTCCTTTCCTGATGCACCTTCTGGATCCACTGTTATTGGGTTAATTCAATTACAATGTTGGTTTTGTTGAAATATTAGTGAGTCGTTTTTTGTTCTTTGGAAACAGCTCGGAAGAGACTTAAAGGATCTAATATAGTGTAGGCTTCCTCATCTCCACGGAGCAATAGAATATTATCTACAAATTGCAAAGTGAGATTGAAATTTGTCATATTTTAACCTAGAAGCATGATCACTTTTCACAACCTCCAAAAAATGATGGAATAAGAGAGGTGGGAGGGGGTACCTTGTCTTAAATTCCTGAAGCTTTGACTCTGCCTCTAGGCTTTTGATTAAGGAAGATTGAAGATTTAGTATCTTGGATGTAACCATTGACCCAAAGCCCCAAAGCCCCTCCTTTCTTAGTACAAGAAGCAAAAACTTCCAATCCATAGGCTATCTCCAAGTCCAATTTAGAGATCTGATTCTCTTTCCCCCTTAACTCTTCCGTAGGTTCGTTTGCGATTAATATGGGATCAAGGATTTGCCTTCCTTTGGTGTCTTCATTGTGCACTTAAGAAATAGTTGAAGCAATTACCTTTTGATGAATTTCCATTAGAGAGACGGCTTCTTCTACATCAATATATATTTTTTTTTTGGTGGGTTGGGGGGCGGGGGTGGTGTTTGTGGTAAATGGACTTGGGATAAAAATATTTTAATGGTGTGTTACATTTACATACGTGTATATAAATTTGTACCTAATATATCAACATATTTTGTGACCATGCTAAAAAAAACATCACGCCTGAGGAGGGTGACGTCCTCATGGGCCAGCATAGGATTTGCCAGTGTATAGATCCAGGGAGGAGAGCATGGTTAGGTTGTGGAATATGAATATTAGGATAAAAATATTTTAATAGTGTGTTACATTTACATACATGTACATGAATTTATGCCTATATCAACATGTAACGTGACCATGCAAAAAAAATGCACGACTCAGGAGGGTGACATTGTCATGGGCCAGTATGGGATTTGTCGATGAAGGTCTATAGATCCAAGGAGGAGAGCATGGTTAGGTTGTGGAAAATGAATTTTAGGATCAAAATATTTTAATAGTGTTTTACATTTACATACATGTACATTGATTTGTCCCCATATCAACATATAATGTGACCATGTTAAGTTAATAACGTCATGACTCAGGAAGTGACGTCCTCATGGGCCAGTACGGAAATTCATAATGCTGTTGTAGTCATTCTTATATGAGATTTTCCTTGTAGGCCTTAGAATCTGGTAAGCTGGTTGAGGGTGGTGTAGTTACGGAGGGAAGTGCTGGAAGCACTGCCATAAGTCTTGCTACAGTTGCTCCTGCTTATGGTTGCAAGTGCCATGTGGTTATTCCAGATGATGCTGCTATTGAAAAGGTATGTACATTTTGCATTTTTGCACTCTAGTCCTGCAGTTCCTCGGAATTTCAATTTCATTGCAATACCTAACATTAGTGCTCTAGGGCTGTTGCATAAATTCAGGATTCTAATAGACCACCAATATTGTTTCAATATCAAAGGAGGAGGAACAAGGACAATATGGGAAAGTTTAGAAAAGGCAAATGTGCTTCGGTTGAGAAGATGAGGACCACACCGATTGAGGACCCTTAGTTAACTAGGGAATTTGCAATTCGTTTAAAAAGGAAGGGAGGAAAGCTGTGAGGGTTGTTGAGTATTTTGTGGTATAGAGACTAGGGTAGGGCTTTTCTCTCATCTGTGAGGAAGAGCTGTAGAACTTTATTTTCTTTTGCATATGTTTTGTTTCAGTTCTTCTTGAATTCAATAAAAATTCCATTTCCAATTTGGTATTCTACCAAATTGGTATCAGAACACTCACCGGGGAGAAATGGCTCAAAAGAGATTTGAGGAGAAGCTGGAGTTGTTGGATCAGGAGATTTCTGGACTACGAGTAAAGATGCAGAAGTGCCTACTATTGAGGAGAATTTAGCGTCCTTGGCGAAGAGTATTGATCGATTGGGAATGCAAGTGGAGAAGCACTAGAAGATGTTAATCTCGTATGTGGTGGAAATGGCGAAGGGAAAAGTAGTCTCGACTAAAGTAACGGGGGATCGAGGAACGAGCAAATCGAGGGATCAAATGACAAAATTTCGGATGTGCTGAATCATATGGCCAAGTCGGGAGCAGAAGAGTTGGTGAACGATTGAAGTAAATTTAAGAAAGTTGAAATGCCGGTATTCAGTGGAAGTGATCCAGACTCGTGGTTATTCAGAGCTGATAGGTATTTTTAGATCCATAAGTTGACTAAATCGAAGAAGATGACAGTGGCTGTGATTAGTTTTGATGGGGCTGCGTTGGACTAGTATTTCTCCAAAGAAGGATGAGAACCGTTCAAAGATTGGAAGGACTTAAAGCAAAGACTCTTAGTTCGATTTCGATCGTTGAGAGGATGAACGATCTACGGAAGGTTTCTGGCGATTAAGCAGGAGTCGCTGTGGAGGCATATCGGAACTTGTTCGATAAGCTGGTGGCCCCGTTATCACATCTTTCTAATGAGGTTTTGGAGGAGACGTTCATGAATGGGCTTGCGTTGTGGGTCAAAGCAGAGATTAAGTGTTGGGAACCGGTTGGGTTGGCACAATAATGAAATTGGCCCAATGAGTTGAAGACTGTGAAAACGTGTGATCAGAGGTGGGTTGGGCGAAGTCATTCGGAGGTAAGATCCGAACCCTGAATAACCCTAAAATCAATAATGACGCTGTGAATAAAGTAAATAATATTGGAGAAGTGAAAGAAGGAGGGAAAACTGCCGGATCAATTCCGATGAGGACGATTACGTTGAGAGGGGTAACGACGGGGGAAAATTGGAGGGAAGGAGTGTCTAGACGGCTGACGGACACTAAATTTCAAGATAAAAAGGAGAAAGGGTTATGTTTTAGATGTGATGAAAGGTATTCGGTTGGACACCGTTGCAAAGGACGCGAACTCAGAGAATTGAGGTTACTAGTTGTGAATGCGGGAGGAAATGGAACTGTGCGAGGAGGACGACTTGAAGGAAGAAGTAATAGAGTTGAAAATGTTGACCGTAGAGGAGGAAGTGTCTACAGTGGCAGAACTTTTGTTGAATTTGGTAGTTGGATTGACCAATCCTCGAACGATGAAGATCAAAGGAGAAATAAGAGGCGAGCCAGTAGTTGTGTTCATCGATTGCGGAGCAACACAATTTCATATCTGAAGGGTTAGCAAGGTGATTACTCTTGACAATGACAGAAACCTCAAACTATGGAGTGGTTTCGGGGTCTGGTTCGGCAGTCAAGGGAAAGGGAATATGTAAGGAAGTTGAGCTCACGATTGGGGAATGGAGGTTGAGGGACAGTTTTTTACTGTTAGAATTGGGAGGTGTGGATGTTATCTTGGGAATGTCGTGGCTACATTCGTTGGGAAAGACAGAGGTGGATTGGTGGAACTTAACCATGACCTTCAATCATGGGACTCGCAAAGTAACTCTCCAAGGAGACCCTAGTTTGACAAAGGCGAGAGTGAATCTGAAAAGTATGATGAGATCATGGACAGAAGAGGACCGGGGTTTTTTAATCGAATGTAGAATGATGGAAGGAGGAGTATCAATGGTGGAATGGTATGGAATAGAAGAAGTGTACACTATTTCAGAATCAATTCCCACATTGCTGAACAAGTTTGAGGATGTGTTTGAGTGGCCAGGGGTATTGCCTCTGAGAAGAAGTATTGAGCACCACATTCATTTAAAGGAGAGAACGAATTCGGTAAATGTGAGATCTTAATGTTATGCTTACCAACAGAAAGTTGAGATGGAAAAACTGGTAGAAGAGATGTTAGATTTGGGGATCATAAGACCCAGTACAAGCCCGTAGTCAAGCCCTGTGCTGTTAGTGAGAAAGAAAGATTGGGGCTGGAGGTTCTGTGTTGATTATAGAGCCCTCAATAACGTAACTATACCAGATAAATTTCCTATACTCGCAGTAGAAGAACTGTTTGATGAATTAAATGGGGCAGAGTTATTTTCTAAGTTGGATTTGAAGTCAGGGTATCATCAGACCAGAATGTATTCAGGAGATGTAGAGAAGACAACATTTAGAACTCATGAAGGATATTACGAGTTTTTGGTAATGCCTTTTGGATTAACCAATGCTCCTTCCACGTTTCAAGCTTTGATGAACACTATCTTTAAGCCTTACCTTCGACACTTTGTCTTAGCCTTCTTCGATGATATATTGGTGTATAGCAAGAACTTGGAAGATCATCTGCAACATCTGGAAGTAGTGCTAGCCGTTTTGAGGGAAATGAACTATATGCCAACCTTAGAAAATGTCAATTTACTAAGGAACGCGTATTCCACTTGGGGCATATAATTTTGGGTAAGGGAGTGGAAGTGGGCCCGGAGAAGGCAAGGGCTATTTTGGAATGGCCAACTCCATAGACCATCAAGGAGATTCGTGGATTTCTAGGGTTATCAGGTTATTATAGGTGTTTTGTTCAAAATTATGGAAGCATTGCAGCACTGTCAACTCAAGTTTTGAAGGGAGGTGTCTTTAAGTGGAATGAAGAAGCTCATGAGGCATTTGAGAAGTTGAAACGCACCATGATGACTTTACTAGTGTTAGCACTGCCTGATTTTAGCTTGCTTTTTGAGGTGGAAATTGATGCCTCAGGCCAAAAAATTGGTGCTATGTTAGTCCAATGGAAACAACCGATTGCTTTTTATAGTCACACACTATCTATGAGAGATCGAGCCAAGCCGGTTTATGAAAGGGAGTTGTTGGCTGTGGTCATGGCTGTGCAGAGGTGGAGGCCATACTTGTTGGGAAGAAGGTTTGTAATAAAGACTGATCAGAGAGCACTAAAATTTCTGTTAGAACAGAGAACCATACAGCCTCAACATCAGAAGTGGGTTGCAAAGTTGTTGGGATATGATTTTGAGGTGGTCTATCGGCCTGGACTTGAAAATGGAGCAGCAGATGCATTATCACGAGTGATAACCAATGTACAGCTCGCGACCTTGACTGCTCCTACCTGTTGGACTTTGCTGTCATTCAAAGAGAGGTGGAACAAGATCTTAAACTACAGGATATCAAAGCTAGGTTGCAATAGAATGAAGAGGGAGTTACAAACTTCTCATTACAGCAAGGAGTGTTGAAGTACAAGGGGAGGTTAGTACTGTGTAAGTCATCTTCTTTGATTCCCACCATTTTGCACACATATCACAATTCAGTGAGGGCATTCTGGTTACTTGAGGACTTATAAACGTCTATCAAGGGAGTTGTATTAGGAGGGTATGAAGAAAAACATGAGGAAATACGTTGAGGAATATATGGTGTGTCAAAAAAAAAAAACTCTAGCTCTATTACCCGCAGGATTGTTGATGCCCCTGTCCACCCCTGATGTGGTTTGGCCTGACATCTCATTGGATTTCATTGAGGGGTTATCAAAGGCAAAAG
This sequence comes from Benincasa hispida, assembly GCF_027475165.1. Taxonomy (NCBI): domain Eukaryota; kingdom Viridiplantae; phylum Streptophyta; class Magnoliopsida; order Cucurbitales; family Cucurbitaceae; genus Benincasa; species Benincasa hispida. Next base: position 50,772,737 of record NC_143486.1, read on the forward strand.
GTCAAGATGTAATTCTAGTCATGGTGGATATATTGAGTAAATGTGGACATTTTATGGCCTCAAAACATCCCTTTAATGCTGAAGTTGTAGCCAATGCGTTTTGTAGAGAGGTGGTTAAACTTCATGGGATTCCACAGTCCATTGTGTCTGACAGGGACAGTCTTTATGAGTCACTTTTGGCAAGAACTATTCCGTCTCTCAGGTACTAAACTACATCGAAGTACTGCTTACCATTCTCAATCTGACGGGCAGACTGAAGTGGTTAATCAAAGTGTGGAAATGTATTTGCGTTGTTTTTGTGGAGAGAGACCAAAGGAATGGATTAATCGACTTTTAATGCTACATTGGATCAGCACCAAAGGAATGGATTAATCGACTTTTAATGCTACATTGGATCAGCAACTGAGGGATAGGGGTGGGGTTTTACGTGTTCTCAAGGAACACTTAAGAGTGGCTCAAGACAAAATGAAGCGATATGCTGATAAAAAGAGGCGCGATGTGGAGTTTCAGGTGGGAGCTTTGGTTTTTTTGAAACTCTGACCATATTGACAGATTTTTGTACGGTAGCAACGATATGTGAAGTCATCTCCCAAGTATTTTGGACCGTATAAAATTGTAGAAAGGATTGGGTTGGTTGCCTATAAGCTAGAACTCCCACCAACAACAATCATACACCCTGTTTTTCATGTATCACAGTTGAAGAAAGTGGTGGGACAACAGTGCGAGGTTCAAACAGTGGACCCATTTGTGAATGAGTGTCATAAGTGGCTGACTGAACCAGATGAGGTGTTGGGATATCGTTGTAATCCTTCAAATAATGACTGGGAAGTTTTGGTGAAATGGAAAGGCTTGCCAAATCATGAGGCAACTTGGGAAATGATGGACGGTTGTCAGAAACAATTTCCAACTTTTTACCTTGAGGACAAGGTAAATTTGGAGGGGGAGGTAATGATAGACCACCATTATTGTTTCAGTATCAAAGGAGGAGGAACAAGGGCAATATGGGAAAGTTTAGAAAAGAAGAATTGCTTCGGTTGAGAAGATGGGGACCACGCCGATTGGGGGGACCCTTAGTTAGTTAGGGAATTTGCAATTCGTTTAAAAGGGAAGGGGGGAGAGCTGTGAGGGTTGTTGAGTATTTTGTGGTATAGAGACTGGGGTAGGGCTTTTCTCTCATTTGTGAGGAAGAGCAGTAGAATTTTATTTTCTTTTGCATATATTCTGTTTCAGTGGTTGAATTCAATAAAAATTCCATTTCTAGTTTGGTATTCTATCAGATTCTTAGCATTCTTTATTTCCAGGACATAACACTAGTTCTTCTTTCTTGTATACCAGTCTCAAATACTCGAAGCACTTGGAGCTCATGTTGAAAGGGTAAGACCAGTGTCAATTACACACAGAGATCATTATGTTAACATTGCTAGAAGGAGAGCTGCAGAAGCCAATGAGCTAGCTTTGAAGAATAAAACAGAAGAGCAACCATGTGTGGGAGACTTGGAACAAATTAATGGTTACATTCATGGGGGAGAAACCCAAGATTCCTCTATCTTAAGTAATTGCAAAGGTGGTTTCTTTGCTGATCAATTTGAAAACTTGGCTAATTATCGGGCTCATTACGAAGGTACAGGACCAGAGATTTGGGAACAAACTGGTGGGCATATCAATGCCTTTGTTGCAGCTGCGGGAACTGGTGGCACTATTGCTGGCGTTTCCAGATTTCTCCAGGTAAACTCTGCATTCCTTATCTTTTCAAATCTTTGTTTATATTTTGCTGAGGCAATTGTGCAAGTTCTCTTCCACTTGTTCAACAGGAGAAGAATCCCAATGTTAAGTGTTTCCTCATAGATCCTCCTGGTTCTGGCCTGTTCAACAAGGTGACTAGAGGAGTTATGTACACTAAAGAGGAAGCTGAAGGACGGAGATTAAAGAATCCTTTTGACACAATAACTGAAGGAATTGGAATCAATAGATTAACTCAGAATTTCTTGATGGCAAAACTTGACGGGGCATTTCGTGGAACAGACAGGGAAGCCGTTGAAATGTCAAGGTTAGTGGCCTGGCCATTGTAGAACTAATTTCTTGATGATAACATCTCCCTTTCTCTCCCGATGCAACTAGTGATTTTTTGGTTTAACCGGGTTGTTATTATATAGTGCCTACTGTCTACATTTTCACATTTATTTGAATTCTCAATTTGTAGCCAAATTTTGAAAACAAAAATAAGTTTTTAAAAATTTTGAGCCACACTAATCAATCTTCTTCTTGCAATGTTACATATCAGATATCTGTTGAAGAATGACGGGCTCTTTCTTGGGAGCTCTTCAGCCATGAATTGTGTTGGAGCTGTGAAAGTGGCTCAGTCAATTGGCCCGGGGAAAACCATTGTCACCATTCTGTGCGACAGTGGAATGAGGCATCTAAGCAAGTTTTTCAGTTCAGAGTATCTGAGTCAATACGATTTGACACCCAAAGCTACTGGCTTAGAATTTCTTGAATTCAGGTGAAATACCTTTGAGCAACAAAATGTTGTGTTGAAGAGCATGGAGGTTTGAGTCATAACGACACGCCTAGTTGTAATACACAGCACGTCCATATTCGAAGGTCTAGAAGTAAAAAAATTGACCATGTAACAGATCATCAATGTTGGATACGAGTAATTCAAGTGATTCAGTTTTGTAAGATTTGAGGTTTTCACCAAACATTTACTAAATTTCCTGCTTTGTAAGCAACTGCTTCATTTATACCATCAAAGCTCCAAACAAAACTTATTATAGTTTATAAACTCCACGCATTAAGTTTCCAAAAATATAGAGAAGGTAACATTTGTCTCGAAAGGACAGTTAATAGACTCTGACAAAACGACCAATCAGATCTTCATCTGGAAAACTGTGCTAGTTTTCTGAAGTTGTTTTATAAATTACTTTGTGATCTCTGTGGCCATTACTTCTCGAACTGAGCCTCATGGCAATGTGGGTCAAGCCAGTCCCTAGAAGAACCCTTTGCCATATTGGTGCTTGATTTTCCACCACCTACAAGCTCTCTTAAATTCTCCAACTTATTCTCTCGTCCCGTCGTGGTCCTCCGATCTGCTTCCTTCAATTTCTGCTTTAATCGTTGCTTACGATTGGTGGGGTTTAAATCCTGTTTTGACTGTGATGGTGGCGCGCCATGTGGGCCAAGATAGATCGTCGTTTCTTCTTTAACCTGAACGTGAAGAAATATTAGCAAAGCAAGAATAGAATTGTTGAGACAAACACCATCACCTAAATCTATAACATTTGAATTTTCATCGGATATTTACATCTTATCCGCTAATTCCTTGGCCAATCCCCATGGTGGGTTTTGCTGACATTTATACTAAGAGGATTTACTAATAACTACCTTTGGGGGAGGTTCTTGGATTTCTACTTTTGGAGAGCCAGCTTTAGTTTGGTTTGTCTCTTCTATTCCCAAGCTGGGAATCACGAACCCATCAGTGTCTGTTACAAAAAGTTACCACACACTACAATCAGTGTCATGCTCTATGAAGGACTATCATTGAAACAAAAACTAGTGTGTAATGTGTTTGTATATTCTTAAGGAAGCCCTTGGAGGAAGCTGCTGAAAAATTATTCCTTTAATGATATTTTGATTTTGCTTCTCCAAGACAAACAAAAAAGAAAATATAATCTTTGCAAACAAAAATATAGGAGAGAAAGTAGAGGCATATTCATAGTTGGAGCGCTCATACAAAAAAAAAGGGGGGGAATGCCAATTCTTTTGAGGGAAATCATTCTTGAAAAGAGAAAAAGCTGGGGAAGATCTGAAGCAGGTAAATAAATGATGGTAACTTGCTCATGAGCATCTAATGTAGTACCCCACAATGAGCGCAATTGTTCATAAAGCATTCATGACAATCAAGAAATTATCCACTTTTGTCTCACTACTTGTACTTTCGACTTTGGTAAATTTTGGTTCATGTATTTTTAAATTGTTCATTTTGGTCCCTGTATTTTTAACAAGTGACTATTTTGGTGCTTTCGTTTTCATTTTCACTTCATTTTTAAAGGATGGTCACTTTTTAAAAATACAAAGACTAAAATGAACATTTAAAAGTACACAAACCAAAATGAACCAAAGTAAAAAGTACGGTTTAAATTCATAATAATAGTTTGACAAGTAAATATCTATAGATAGACCATTCAAATAAAAATAAGATACAGTCAATATGAATTCCCTTCACTTGTGATAGTTAAGGTTCTATGATTATAAGTTGTGGCAGTACAGAAGATTGAGTTTGGCATTTCATACTACCTGAAATAGCTCATGAGTGCATACATTCATAGTTCTGGTTCGAGAACAATATCAACATCCAGGCTCTCAAAGGAACTAAAGCATTTTAAAACAACAAACGTAAAAGAGTAAAAGACAATGTTACAATCTCCTTTTTTATCAAGTCACTGGGCACAGATTTAATTTATTTTAGAATCAAATTGACTGTGAGCAATGGTTCATCCATGCACTTCTGCGAGTTTCTTTGGACCGGTAATGCCCATTTAGCTGTGGTTTACCCAAATATCTTCCATTTATCTATTAAAAAAAACTTCATCGTTCCAAGACTTGTGGAGTTCTTAAAACAGCTCACAGAACCTAGGCATAAGAAAAAACGCCCAAGGATGACAATATCCTTGAACGGACGTCCTCCACACATTTCTTATCTAGTTTTCAGTCAATTCATTTACACAGATCAATTGAGGTGCCAGGTAGGTCCATTTGGCAGTTTATTGCTTGCTCTCTACTCGTTGATCTAGTAAATTAAAGATAAAGAGAAGAGTTCCCCTACAAAGTCATTTGGCATGACAAATATCCAAAGAAGGTCGAGTTCTTCCAACAAGAACTCATTCACAGTAAGTCCAAATCCCCATGACAAGATTAAAAAGTGGCTTATCCTTGGGACGGTGTTCTCATTGCCAAACAGGAAAAGAAAATCAGATTATGGTGGGGCACGCTTTGAAAAGAGGAAAGGAAGTTCTTTGGATTCACTTCACCAGGCCATTTTTCTTTTAAAATTTTATGGCTTGAAAGGAACCGAGAAGTCCTTTAATCGATTCTTAGATTCTCTAAATTTAGCAGCTCTTCCTTTGTATGCTTTTGGTCAATGAGAGAAGCTTTTCATATAATCTCCTTCACGTTGGGACTTGACTCTCCACCCTTCTTTCTTAAGCTCTTAACATCATAAAATTATTTCCCATCTAAGAAAACTTTAGAATGCTATTAAATTTACCATTTCCAAGGTAAGATCTACACAAAATGAATGAAAAGCACTACCTCACTGTTAGTGTTAACCTTTCAACTAACAACTACAATCTGATCTAAACATTCCACGAAATAACTTGAAAAGATATCAAAAAAAGCTATTCATCAAGTAACACGTCGCTTTCCGTTCTCATGACGAAACCACCAGACACAGAAGAATACATGTTTTGAGCAAAAATTATTTCCCTCATGTAACTTCGTAGTTAAGTGAGCCAAATTTAGCCTATCAACTTTATCTAATCGAACCTAAGTCAAAGAATAAGTAGCAATATTAGCATCCTTTAGTTGTTAAGTTGTGCTCTCGAAATATGTGTATAATAGGTGGGTGTTCTTGTAGCTGAGCCAGACTAGACTACTTTTGTTCTCCGTATGAGCAGTCTTTTGGCTGCATGACTTTTTGCTTGGCTTGAATTTTTCTGCAGTTGGATTCTATTGAACAATTTACTTAGTTTGGTTAGGAAGAGGATAACAATTTTCTACTAACCAAACTAAAACTTGTAAGGCTAAATTTGGCTCGATTTCCTATGTACTGAAATTTGTGAACATTACACCTATTCTAAAAAGGTAACTGCTTAAAATTCACTCAACCAACCTCAAATTTCTATATTCAGAAGGCCATGTAAGAGTAGAAAGTGGAAACGGTAAGAACAAGGTCTCAGAAACAGGGGAAACAAAATTTCTACCACTACAAAGAACAAACCACCAAACACAAAACAACGCAATCTTTAGTATAGACTATCAAACAATCAGCAATATTGGGTCAAAATCAGTAGACAAATTTCCAGCACATTTCCAGAAAAGGAGATTAAATGGATTCAAAACAGAAACAAAAACAGACCCACCATTCAATATTAGGGTTCATAACCACATTCCCAAAATCCGATTACAGATATAAAAATTTCTGATCCATGGAACCCAATCTGAAGAAACAAACAAACCCCATTTCCAATGAGGGGAAAAGAGATGCAAGAATCAAAGAAGGAACATTACCCCACTCATCTTCTTCAACTGGAGGAACTTTGTGCACTGACGACGGGTCCATTGAATACTGACGATCATCGATTTCAGTGGCCACAGGGCGCTAAAGCCCAGAAAGGAGGAAAAGAAACGATTAACACCACCACGCCCAACACGATTCCCGAAGAAACTTCAAATTTAAAGGAGGAAAAAAAAGGGAAAAGGAACGGAGAGAATAAATTTTAAAGGGAGAGAAAAAAAAATCCCCTTCTGGCCGATAATCAAGGAAAACGCGAAGTTGAATTTGAATCGCAATTTCGATTAACAATGATACTATACAAAGTTTCTATTATATTATATCCCTAAACCCTTTTTAGGGGGGAAAAAAAGGTATTATATCCCCAAAAGAACATGGCAGAGAATCAAAATCGCTTCTTTCAAGTTTCACACTTTTTTTTCTTTGTTCTTTTCTTAAAAATATCAATACATACCCTAATACTAATACTTTAGATTTTTATATAAATGACCTCAATTTGATTGGGTTAATATTGAGTGATTCGAATTATGAATATAATGAAACTAACATCTTGCTTATGTCACAAAATACTTTAATCACATTGGCTATTTTCTCCGTCCCTCTCGCTCAGCTCCTTCCTCAGGTCTTGCATTCCTATTACTCTTTCTCCTCTTCACACACGGAAAAAAGAGCAAACTATTGTGTTCCTCCCTCAATCCTCGTGCTCGTCATAAATGGTTGGAAGGTGGCTAGAAGCACAAGTGTGAGCATTCATCGTAGTGGGTGATAAACGGTCAATCGATGGGCTGAACACAAGCATGATCAATCGTCAACAAGGATGATGAACAATTGGATGGAGGTCACAAAGGCTAATGAGTGAGGAAGGGAAGATGAAAGAAGCATTAATGCAAGGGAGAGAAAGGAGTCCGCGTAAGAGGGGTGGAGAAAGTAGTGAGAGTGATCTAAGTGGCATGTGACATAAACAAAAGTTTAGCGTTTATTGTTTTTAAAATTTGAGTCATTTGACATTAACGTAATGCAGATTGGATCATCTCGAAAAAAAAAAAAAAAAAAAAAAAAAAACTCCTTACACTTGATAGTTGCGTCAATTAAAACAACTCAATTTAGACCCCCAAACTTTCATGATTATATCGATTTATACCTTCCATTACTTCCTATTTGTATAAGCATCAGTGAACTTATAATTTTATCAATTAAACACTTAAACTTTCACAAACAAATCAATTTAGAATTTTAATTAGAATTTTCTTTGAAAATCATCCATGCACCAATTTTAACCATATATATTATTAAATTTGATATTTTAAGAAATCTACATGTAAGTAAAAGTTGATACAATGATTTTCAAAGATTATCTTAATAAATGGGTTTAAATTGAATCACTTATGACAATTTAGAAGTTTAATTGATAAAAATATAAGCCTCACACAATACAATATAATTCTAAAAAGAGATTAGGGGACTTTAGATGAATACTCTTGCAAAAGTAGATTTTAAATCGATACAATTATTAATTAGAAATCTAAATTATTACATGGTATAAATTGTTTTTTCTAATGTCTGTGTTATCCGAAATTGCCCCTGCTATGTGAGTGCTAGGTGGTGGGATTGTTGGTTTATTTTCGTCTTTTTGTATGGCAGGGTTTAGGAAGCTTGAGATTTGAAGGAGGGGACACCCGATGAATCATGGTGGATTGGTGGTTGCATGTGAATTGCTTCTTGCAATTGTGTAGTGCTTTAATTTTCTACCTGTGCTTCTTTTTCCCTTGAGATTCTTTTCACTTTTTGTTTAATTTTTGGGATAATTGATATATATATGTATGGTATATGTATTCCCATTCAATATTTACCTATAAAAAAATATTTGATGCATCCTGAGTTAAGAGTGTACATCAGTTGGTCGGTGTCAGTTTTGGGAGAAAACTAGCACCGAAAACCGAACGACCATTGATAATCAACTAGAAAAGTCTATATGTGGCAACTTCAGTCGGTTTTTTCTTTTTTCTTTTCTTTTTCCCTATGTTTTCCTCTCAAAACTTCTTAGATAAGGCGAGGTCGTTAGATAGACAGTGAAAGACAATCGGAGAGATTGTCTGATTGAATGCTCGAAGAGATAGAACGAAGAAGAGGAAAGCTTGAGAGACGGAAAGGAAGCTTTGGGTATGGATACCCAATGTGGATAACAATTACAAAGTAGGTCGTATCCATATTGGTGATACCTCCCTAAAAGAACTATCTTTCTCGGCTTAAACTGTGTTAATTCTTAAGAATTTTTTAATGTGTAATTGAGTTCTTAAATAGGAAATTGAGCAAAGGAGATTCTCGGGACATTTCAAGTGTAAAACAGGTCAAAAGGAGCACTTAGTAACCAATAGGAGCCAAATGCACAAGGGAGTCACAACACCGCGCAAGCATTGTGGCACTTGTGCACGATGCCAATTACGGAGGCGAACAAAAAGGAAAGTGTTATGGCACTATCCAATGGCATTGCAGCATCCAACGATAGACGTGGGCTGCAGCACAGCACTACATAGAGGGGCTTTGGTATTACGACGTTGTCCTATAGTGTCGCGACGCTCCATCAATTATTTATATATGTGGCCTCCAATTCTTTGGGTTTTTAGCATGGAGGAGTGGGAAAGAAGCAACCACCCAACCTATTTTCTTCCTTACTTTCATTATCTTTAGTTTTGAGTCATTTTATTTTGGATTGTAAATTTAGGACCTATTTGGATTGACTAGAGTTATTTTTATTTTATTTTATTTTATTTTTTTAAAGATTATTATTTAAACTTCTTTTTATCAAAATTGTTTACAATACACTTTGAGGGGGTGTTTGTTTCAAGGGTTGGGATTGGATGAGTTAGGCATCCTAAGCCTAAAGCCCAACCCTTGTTTGGGGCATGGATTTAGGAAGCGCCCTTGGCTTCTTACATCCTTTTCCCATGAGTTTAAATATTAAACACTATTCAAACACATGAGTTACCCCTTTTTTCCTAATTTAATTTAAGAAGTATGCCGGCCAACCTCCGTACTATTGGGTTTTATGGGTTTTATGCCCTAAAATTTATAGATTACAAATGTAACATTTGACCGATCATTAATAAAGTGTTATTAATGTCTATTACAATAAATAGTTATTGCTTATCATGTATTTATCATGCCTAATAATTCTAATCATATAAACTAACATCTTAGACTGTTGTATTAGTCTTAAACTGTAATCCAATAAATAGTTTAGCATTCAAGATACAACCTAAAAGGTCTATAGTATATAGATAAGGTTGGATATTTTATCTTGGTAACACTATGGATACAACCCACTTTGTATTTGATACAAATGCAATGATCCAACGTGTTCATGTAGGGGACATGCAGGTGAAGGTATCCTATGCAATGAGTTTGCATAAGACACGGACCACGAAATAGTAACCTCTAGATGTAATTTCATTGACTAGTTAGGTTTCTATTTCACTAGGATAACCTAAGTAACTTAGTCTCAATTTTAAGTGGATTATGGAACTCCTGTTCACGAGGGATTGTCCTTTGATTTGAATGCGTGAGATTGGTCAGTTCGCTAACTCAATAAGCCTACCATTTTAGGGACAAGACCAAGTAGGGACCTGGGAACATAATTTCACGAGATGAAATTTACTCCTTCACGACTTTAAGGGAAAGTAGATGAATGTTCCATTAAGTGGTGTCTTCAAGACTTGAACAAAAGAGCCTTACCCTCTCACTAGCTCGAGAGAGGTTTCTGTTTGATGGTTAGACCATAAACAGGGTGTTCATTAGAGGAGCACTAGTATTTAAGGATGTAGAGGTAACCCAAGGGTAAAACGATAATTTGACCCAGCTGGTGTTACGAACACTCGTGAAAGACTAACTTGCTGTTATTGGTCAATATCCGTGGACACAGAAATAAATCTACAATGAGAAGATTGCAACTATGGGTCTTAGTGAAGTGTACCCACAGTTAATGAATATTGATTAACTTGGTTAATGAGTTTAGACAATTAATCTCATATCTAAAGGATCTTATACCGAGAGTTCCATGAGCGGGCTTAGATCGCTCCAATTTCACAGTGACTGAAACACAAACGACATACATTCCAAACATACGGTTATGCATATAAAATTCATTATCGGCATGCTCAGAATACAATAAAACACAAGGAAAAAGGGTTCATACCAGTTGAAGACTCTCTTCGCACTTATAAACCCAAAGCAGCGAAAAACCTCCCACCGATCTACCGGCACCCAGCGAGTATGTCGACTACAACAGCACAATCCGAACGTACACGAATAATGTCGTGGGGACAAAACCACCACAAGAGAAACTCGGGTATCCTCGGCGTCAAAAACTCAAAGGGTGGGCTCTAGTGAGTTTGGTAGAGGACGGAGGAAAAGGCATCATGTAGATGATAAGCAAGTGGGAGATGAACTCTGCTATCATATAGTAGAAATGCTTATCGTATAGGAAAAACTGAACAATCGTTTAGGAAAGATGTTTATGATCGTTTAGAGAACGCGTGAGGTAGATGATCGTTTAGACGAACGAGCTTCTATCACATAGGCTCTCGCGATCGCTTTTACGAATTCTTTTAGGCGCGGGCAAATACGAATGCACGATTGTGTAGAATGAAAAAACGATTTTCATTTCTTTTACCCGCTGGTTACCATAACCATCGTAGCCTACTTCCCACGTCCGAACGTGGACAATTAGTTAATTATCATATAATTAATTAATTAATTAATATAATCATATTATATTTATATCCTATAGTTTGATATCACATATCTACTATTGTATTTTCTCCTCTACTTGACATAAATCATATTTATATCTAATTTCCTCCAAATTAATGTATCTCATACATTTAGCCAATTATATCATATATAATTAACTAGTCCAATTATATATATAATTAACTAGTCCAATTATATCATATATAATTGAACTTCCTCTTGTCAATTTGAACATTTCAAATTAACCTAAACACTGGTCCTCGACTTTATCCTAGCTACCCAGGTGACCTAATGGACCTGTCGCTCGAAGCTCCAACAGTATGTGAATAGTTGACTAAACTCTTTAGTCACGAGATCCACCATCCGTTAACTGTCAGTGATTCCACTAAAGACCAACAGCTGAACTCTTCTTACTACAGATATATTTCTGTGTCCATCGGATATAACCAATCATGAGTACGATGACCCTTCACAGATGCTCGTAAGTACAGCTGGGCCAATTTACTATTTTGTCCCTGTAGTTACATCTCACTCCTTAAGTACCACTGATTCCTCTAATGAACAATACAACATAGTCCAACTATGTGTGAACACCTCTCGGGCCAGGAGAAGGTGTGTAGCGCTATATTGTTCAAGCCCCGAAATCAGCCCTTAAGGGAGCCATCTATCTACTTACCCTTGCCTCGGGGAAGTAGTGAATTTCATCTTATGTAGCTGAGTTCCTAGCTCCCAAATCAGACGAATCCCCAAAATGGTAGGTTTGAATCGGCGACCTGGCCACTCGCACCTATACAAATCAAAGGACCGCCCTCAATGGCAGGAGTTCCTAACTCACTCAGGATTGAGGTCATGTTACCTATGGTCATCCTAGTGAAGTGAAGTCTCTGTCATGAACGGTGTTATATAACGAGACGTTAACACTTCGTGGTCAGGTCTTGTACAAACTCTTTGTATAGGACGCCCCCGCTCGGATGTCCCCAACACAAATGATCAGAATCAGACCATCTGTAACAAGTCACAACACTTGTGACCATTCCACAAAGCGGGCCGCATCCGTAGTGTCACCAGGATAAGGTTTCCTTCCTTTATCCATTTACTACAGACCATTTTGGTTATCACTCAAGACATGATCCACTTGTATGTCACCACATACATGCTTGAGTTACATACAGATAACTAGGGATTTTATGTTTATTGGTTTGTGGTAAAGCAAATAAAACAATTAACCGAGCAAAACAACGAGATGTGAAGTAAATATCATATATTAACAATCACCGGTATTTGTATATACTATTTACAAACTACAGGACACGAGATTTTAGGGCATCAACCCCAACAATATCGTTGGAGCTTCTGATCTGTATGTCCATTAAGTCCCACTACTAGCTCATAAAGAGAGTTAAGGTAATTAAAATAATTTAAAATGTTCAAATTTACTAAGGGAAAGAGTATAATATATGGTGAAATATTATAATATAAAGTTTATATTTTAATTAAACTTTATAATATAAATTATATTGAATTTGATTCAAAATTAATTTATGGGAGAATTAAATATTTGAAGGAGTTCAAATATTAAATTTAATATGAATAGAATTCATATTAAAACTATGAGTTAAAATTAATGTGCATTAGATGTACATTAAAACTATAGGTAATATGAGAGAAAAATAATTGAATATAATTCAATTATAAGGTTAAATTAAATATGTGATATTTAATTTAATGATTAATTAATTAGAGAATTAATTAATTATTTAATTTAATTAATTATTTAATTAAATTAATTGAGTTAAAACTATAGGTTATGGGATAGATGTATTAGAATATGATTCTAATGCACATTTAATTGAATATGAGATATTTAATTATTATTAATTAATAATTATTTGAATTATTTTAATATATTAAATTTTGATTTAATTTATTTTCTAAATTAAATAAATTTATTATTATTTAATTAAATAAATTAAATTTTATTTATTTAATTAATTTATTAATTTAAATCAATTTTAAAAAATGTTATAACAAACTCCCAACATGGGGAGTTATATGGTAATGGGAAGACATCTTTCCAAATTGCCTCCTCACTCTCAAAAAAAGTTTGGTGGTGTTCACTTGATTTGAGTAGAGAAATCAAGATCGTAGATCCAAAAAGTTGGTGAAGGCCTCTAGAGTCGTCAACGATAGTAAGAGTTTCTAGATTTTATTTCCTTTGTTAATCTTGTTATTGAAATCTGAAAATGGTTTGAAATTTTCTACTACGCTTGGAATTTCAACCCAACAATTAGTATAAGAGCCATCTCAAAATTTTAATAATTGAATTTAATATTAAAATACTAGTTTATTTCAATTTTAAGTTAGCATATTATTGGTAAAAAAAATTGATCATTTTCAAATTAGTTTAAGTGAAAAAAGTCTATAAAATTTTATTTCAAAATCTAGTAAGATTAAAATATCAAATTATTAGAACAATAGGTTATATAAAATTATAATTTTAGTCAAAATCTCTATTTCATTTTTTTTAAAAAAAAAATCTTCTAAATTTCTTAGTTCATTTTAAATTTAAATATATTAAAATAATTAAGATAATAAATTTAAACTAATCTAAAATCTAACAAGTGATTAAATATAAGAAAATATTTTACAAACTAAATATTTATAAATCTATACTTCATTCCCAGGCTATTTAAGTCTGCACTCCAAACGCAGACTTCCAAAACAAACATAGTTTTCTTAAACCCAGACTTCCAAAACAAACACAATTTTCTTAAATCCAGACTACCTAAATCTCTCGGCCTAATCCCCCAGGCTTAACATTCTCAGGTTTAAGATTCCAAACCTGTGCGCCAAACACTTCCTGAAAGTGTTTCAAAAGCTATTTTGAGCGGTTGTCAAACACTATAAATTTTTTGAAATAACTTATTTTTAAAACTAAACACTTGAAAAGTTAAACAAAACATATTCTTAATTTGGATGATTTCTAACTTCTTTTACGTCTCTATGAATTATCAAGGTTAGTAATTTTCTAGTTTTGGGAGTAAGGAACCCGATGTATATTTTGTGAGATTTGTCGTTATTGAATGAATGCATTTTTTATTTCATGTTTTGAATCTTGTCGTATCTAGATATATATTTATGTGTGGATTGATTTCTCTACCCATGAATGCTTGGCTTAGCTATAGATTTAGCTTGCATGCTATCTTCTTGTTCATACAAGTAGCAAGGGTTGATTTGAGTATGTTAAGGAAGATAGGCAGCTTATAGACCTTAAATGCATGCTCAATCTAGTTTTGAGGATAATTTAGTTAGTTAATTAGGCTACCTAATTAACTTAACCACATAATGAAACCCTAAATCTTAATACAAATGTATTAGTCTTATATGAACGTTTTTTGACCCAATAAGAAAAAGCGTTTAGATTAATTAGAGTATTAGCTTAAATTGATAGTTAGGGCATGTGTTTAGTTTATCCAACAAGTCGGCAGTGCATTACGAATGAATTGATTAAGCCATGTAAGTTGTTGTGAACATGTAAATCAAATGTATGTTTAATAAAAAGAGTCAAATGATTGAAATTGAATCAAATTACTTTTTGCTCCTAGAACTAGATTTTCTAATTTGAATTATATTTTCCCTTTTATCTTTAATTTTTTTGCATTTGATCTCAGTTTCACACAAAAATCTATTACATCTATAATTATAAAATTGACTCAACAAAACATAACTCGTGCTTCGCTGCGAATCGACCCGGTCTTGCCATTAATGCTACGCTTTAATAGTAATAGTGGTAGAGATACGAAAATATAAATATCATTTGATTGGCTGAGAAAGGATTACACACCCTTTCTCCTGCCCTTTCTGAAGGAAGGAAATTCCTCGCAGAAGCGTGTAAACATCGTGCCAATGAATTATCAATTTTTGAAAATGCATAAACCAAAGGAAAAACATACAGATTAGGAAAATTTTTCTGAAAGGAGATTAATTTTGGAGACTAGAATTTCATTTCACCAAATGAATTCTTTGGAGGCTAGAATTTCATTTCGTCAAATGAATTCTTTTACCCTAATTTGGGCAAAATAACAAATTTCTATGGATAACTTCTCCATGGATTTTCAAAACTACCCTTAGGGCTAATTTAATTAAACAACCATTATTTAATTAATTAGCTCATTAATTAAATAACCATAATAAATCCATATATATATATATATATATATATATATATATATATATATATATATATATATTTATTTATTTATTAATAAACATAATATGTTTATTTGTCTCTATCTCTCAAAATTAATTAATTAGTTCTTTATGAACCAAATTCAAATTCATAAGAATTTAATGCTTGAATCCTATTCAAATATTTCTCTCTTACTTATAGATCAGGTCTATAATTAACCGTATCATATTAATCTCATTAATATGTTATTCTATCAATTGATTTGAATAATTAAAATCATTCTTCTTTTCCTTTAGTGAGCTAACAAGGGGACCTTATGGACGATTAGAAGTTCCAATGATATGAATTAATTAAATTAATCAATATTCATTAACTACTGGACACTTCATTAAAGATTGATAGCTACACTCTTTGCACTATAGATATATTTTGTATCCACGGATATGGACTAATAATCGCAAGTTAGTCCTTCACGAGTGTTCGTAATACTAAGTGAGTCAAATTATCATTTTACCCTTGGGTTATCTCTGTATTTTTAAGTGCCAGTGTTTCTCTAATGAACAACTTGTTTATGGTCCAACCAATAAATAGAATCCTCTCTCGAGCCAATGAGAGGGTAAGACCCTTTATTAAGTTCCAAAGACACTACTTAGGGGAACAATCATCTACTTACCCTAAAGTCGGGAAGGAGTGAATTCTGTCTTGTATTATTATGTTCTCAGCTCCCCACTCGATCTAGTCCCCAAAATGGTAGGATTATTGAGTCCACGAACTGGCCACTCTCACCATACAAATCAGAGGACAATCCCTCGTGAACAAGAGTTCATAATACCTTCCGGATTAAGACTAAGTTGCATAGATCATCCAATTGAAATAGGAACATAACTAGTTAACGACATTACATTTAATGGTTACTATTTTATGATACGGTCTTATGCAAACTCATTGCATAGGATACCCCTACTTGCGTATGACCTACATGAACACGTTAGATCATTGCATTTGTATCAAATACAAAGTGGATCGTATCCATAGTGTTACCAGGATAAGGTACCCAATCTTATCCCTATACTATAGACCTTTTAGGCTGTATCTTGAATATTGATCCTTATATGTTTTCACATACAGTTCAAGACTCATAAGGCAACCTTGGATGTTAGTTTATTGGATTTAGGGTTATTGAGACAAAATATAATACAACACAATATAACTCTTTATTAATGATGATCAATTGATAACATTTACTATCTACGAGTTTTAAGGTATAAAACCCAACATAAACGAGGAAAACATATAGAGAGGAAGTATCACCTGATACAAGAGATTGTGCAACAAGGAAATATGATCGTCACCAAGATCGCTTCGAAGCACAACATCGTTGATCCATTTATGAAGGCTCTCTCGACTAAAGTTTTTGAGAATCATCTAAAGAGTCTAGATCTGGGAGACATGTATATAATATAATCTACAACAAGTGGGAGATGTGTAATGGGTATAAGCATTGTATTTGTATATCTACTTTTCATGTAATGTACATTATACATTTGACATTTTCAACTTTGATTTATTTATTGTATATACATCCCACTGACTAGAGTTTTAGTTCAACTGGAAGTTTGTTGGATTTCATGCCTTAAACTTGTAGAAAGTAAATGTAACATTTGACCGATCATTAATAAAGTGTTATTAATGTTTATTACAATAAATAGTTATTGCTTATCTTGTATTTATCCTTCCTAAATAACCCTAATCTAACAAACTAACATCCTAGACTGTTATATGAGTCTTGAACTGTATGTGGAGACATACAGGGATCAACATTTAAGATACAACCTAAAGGGTGAAGGAAATCAAACATGAGGATTTCCACGAGCAGCAGAATGATCGTTCCAAATTTCATTTGAAATTGAACACTAACAATTACAGTCAAGAAACAGAAACTTACAGGTCATGTACAATAATGAAATTACAGCATGCTTTACAATAAGATCAAGGGAAAGATTATACATACCTTTGAAGACTCATCTTCAAACTCCCTCGATCACGAATGCTCGTTCAGTCTCCAAGACACTAACATACGAACGCTCGAACACAGAAACCAGAAC
Source organism: Benincasa hispida (assembly GCF_027475165.1). Taxonomy (NCBI): domain Eukaryota; kingdom Viridiplantae; phylum Streptophyta; class Magnoliopsida; order Cucurbitales; family Cucurbitaceae; genus Benincasa; species Benincasa hispida. The sequence goes on from NC_143486.1 coordinate 50,790,069, forward strand.
ATAGCACGATCAATCAGCAAACACGAACACAACGATCTCCAAGATCACGAACTCAATGAACGGCCTCTAAAAACCTTGATTCAGTCGAGTTGAGTGAAGACACTACCACAATGGCTACCTTGGTATTCTCGGTGTGAAAATCCAGAAGTGTGGGCTCTGTATGGTTAGAGGAAGAGACCGGAGGAATAACAATCGTATAAACAATTGAGCAAGTAGGAGATGACAAGAATCTATCATATAGACGATGGCCAATCGTTTAGAAGATGGCAAGCTATCGTATAGCAAAAGCCCCACGGTCGTTTAGAAAACAACAAACTGATTGAACTATCGTGTGGTGTCACTCCACAATCGTTTAGCCTCTCTTCAGCTATCGTTTAGTGAATCAAATTCACTTGACGGCAAATCGTGAGTCTCTCCAAGAATGGAAACTCTGCTAAATTTAGGAAAACATTTTTCCTTTTTATCTCACATATACCATGAAACCACCAATAACCTCCCACTGAATTCGTTATTAGAGAAAAAGATATAATTATCCAATAATTAATATTATTATAAATATTTATGATAACCAACTTACCATATTATATTTATAACCTATAGTTTTAACATTTCATCTCATGAAACATATAAACCATAGTTCTTTTTCTATTTCATGATACTTAATGCAAATCTCATTTATATTAATCCCCCACTTGATGTATCTCATACGTCACACCGTTCATACCATATATAATTGAATTTTCTCTTGTCAATTTGAACATTTCAAATCAACACTAAGAACTGATTCTCAACTTGAATCCATTGATATACCAAGGGGACCTTATGGATCTGTAGCTTGAAGCAACAACGGTACGTGAATAACTGACTAAACTCTTTAATCATGGGATCCACCATCCGTTAACTGCCAGACACTCCACTAAAGACCGATAGCTGTACTCTCCTTACTACAGATATATTTTGTATCCACATCAACCAATCAACAGTGCGATAACCCTCCACAGATCACTCGTAAGTACAGTTGGGCCAATAACCGTTATGCCCCTGTAGTTACATCTAACTCCTTAAGTACCACTGATTCCTCTAATGAACATAAGTTATAGTCCTACTATGACTGAGTCCTCTCTTCCAAAGAGAAGCTATGGCCACTATGTTCAAGACCCGGAATCAGCCCTTAAGGGAGTAATCTATCTACTTACCCCTGCTTCGAGGAAGAAGTGAATTCCATCTTGTAACTGAGTTTCTAGCTCCCAAATCAGACAAAACCCCAAAAAGGTAGGCTTATTGAGTTGGCAATCTGGTCACTCTCACTCATACTAATCAAAGGACCGTCCTAAAAGACAGGAGTTCCCAAAACATTCAAGATTGAGGTCATGTCACCTATGGTCGTTTAGGTGAGATGTAAGTCTCAAGTATCAACGGCGTTAATAAAGAGACTAGTCATCTCGTGGTCTGGTCTTATATAAACTCTTTGTATAGGACACCCCCACTCGCATGTCTCCACATGAATGGTCAAGATCTACCATCTGTAGTAGTTCACAACACTTGTAAACCTCTACAAAGCGGGTCGTATCCGCAATGTCACCAAGATCAGGTATCCCTCCTTAATCCTTATACTACAGACCTATTTAGGTTATCACCTAAGACATGATCCACTTGTATATCTCATATACATGCTTAAGTTTACATACAATAACTAAGAAGCTTTGTTTATTAGATATGAGTAAATTCCAAATAAAATAACTCTTATTTTATTCATAACAATGTGTACAGTTTACAAACTACGAGACTCCGGGAAAATTAGGGCACCAATCCCAATAAAGGGTATATAGTATATAGATAAGATTGGGTACCTTATCATGGTAACACTATAGATACGACCCACTTTGTATTTGATACAAATGCAATGATCCAATGTATTCGTGCAGGAGACATGTGAGTGTGGGTATCCTATACAATGAATTTGCATAATACAGGACCACGAAATAGTAACCTTTAGATGTAACTCCGTTGATTAGTTAGGTTTCGATTTCACTAGGATGACCTATGCAACTTAGTCTCAATCCTGAGTGGATTATGGACTCCTGTTCACGAGGGATTGTCCTTTGATTTGTATGGGTGAGAATGACCAGTTTGCCAACTCAATAAGCCTACCATTTTGGAGACAAGACCGAGTAGGGAGCTGAAAACATAATTTCTGAAGGAAATCAGACATGAGAACTTCCATGAGTAGTGAAAGAATTGTTCCAAATTTCATTCGAAATTGAACATAAACAATTATAGTACATGAAACGAAAACTAAAAGGTCATGCATAACATGAAATTACAACATGCTTACAAAGAATATCAAGGGATAAAGTAAGCACACCTTTGAAGAAACATTCATCAAACTCCATCGATCATTCTACAAGCGTCCACAGCAACACAACCCTCAAATGCAATGACCGGTGCAACACGATCACCAGCACGAACACAACAAACACAATGATCACGAACCCAACGAACGGCCTTTGGCTCCTCGAAACCAATCGAGTTGAATGAAGACACCACCACAATGGTTACCTTGGTATTCTCGATGTAAGAATCTAAGAGTTGTGGGCTCGTATGATCTTGGCTTGAGGAAGAGACTAAAGAACAACGATCGTGTAGACAATCGAGCAAGTGGAAGAAAGAAAGTTGTCTATCGTATAAACAATGTGCTCAATCATGTAGTAAATGGCAGCCTATCGTATAGATAAAGTCACACGATCGTTTAACTACGACCAGCTGAATGATTATGGTATTCCACGATCATTTAGTCTCTCTATAGCTATCGTTTAGTGAAACACTTTCACTTGATAGCCTTTTCCATGAGTAACTTTCCGAATATAGTAACATCTAATTTTAGGAAAACATTTTTCCTTTTATCTCACGGTTACCATAAAACCACCAATAACCTCCCACTCAATTGGTTATTAGAGAAAAAGAGATAATTATCAAATAATTAATATTATTATAAATAAATATGATAACCAACTTACCATATTATATTTATAACCTATAGTTTTAATATTTCATCTCATGAAACATATAAACCATAGTTCTTTTTTTATTTTAGGGTACTTAATGTAAATCATATTTACATTAATCCTTCACTTGATGTATCCCATACATCATACCAATTATATCATATATAATTGAATTTCCTCTTATCAATTTGAACACTTCAAACTAACACCAAGAACTGATTCTCAACTTGAATCCATTGAGCTACCAAGTAAATCTTATGTACCTACAGCTTGAAGCTCCAATAGTACATGAATAGCTGACTAAATTCTTTAGTCACGAGATCCACCATCCGTTAAATGTCAGGTACTCCACTAAAGACCGACAACTGCACTCTTCTCACTACAAATATATATCTGTGTCCATATCAACCAATCAACAATGCGATAACCCTTCACAAAATGCTCGTAAGTACAATTGGGCCAATTCACCGTTTTGCCCCTGTAGTTACATCTAACCCCTTAAGTACCACTGATTTCTCTAACGAACATAAGTCATAGTTCTACAATGATTGAGTCATCTCTTCCAAAGAAAGGATGTGGCCACTATGTTCAAGACTTGGAATCAGCCCTAAGGGAGTAATCTATCTACTTACCCTCGTTTTGGGGAAGGAGTGAATTCCATTTTATGTAACTGAGTTTCTAGCTCCCCAATCTGAAAAATCCCAAAAAAGGTAGGCTTATTGAGTTTGCAATCTGACCACTCTCATCCATACTAATCAAAGGACCACCCTCAAAAGCAGGAGTTCTCAAAACACTTAGGATTAAGGTCATGTCACCTATGGTCTTTTAGTGAGATGTAAGTCTCAAATATTAACGACGTTATACAAAGAGACTAGTCATCTCGTTGTCTGGTCTTATACAAACTCTTTGTATAGAACACTCCCGCTCACATGTCTCCACATGAATGGTCAGGATCAGACCATCTGTAGTAGTTCACAACACTTGTAAACCTCTACAAAACGGGTCGTATCCGTAGTGTCGCAAGGATAAAGTATCCCTCCTTAATCCATATACTACAGACCTTTTTAGGTTATTACTTAAGGCATGATCCACTTGTATATCTCATATATATGCTTAAGTTTACATACAATAATCACGAATCTTTATTTATTGGATATGGAAAAATGCAAATAAAATAACTCTTATTTTATTCATAACAATGTGTATAATGTTTACAAACTACGAGACTCCAGGAGAATTAGGACACCAATCTCGACAATTTCACTAGATAGAATTTACTTTTTCCTGAATTTAAAGGTAAGTAGATGAGTGGTCCGTTAAGTGGTATCTCTGGGACTTAAACAAAGGGCCCTACCTTTTCACTAGCCTAAGAAGGGTTTCTGTTTGATGGTTGGACCACAAACAGGGTGTTCATTAGAGAAGTACTAGTACTTAAGAATGTAGAGGTAATCTAGGGGTAAAATGGTAATTTGACCCATCTAGTGTTACGAACACTCATGAAGGACTAACTTGCTGTTTTGGTCAATATCCATGGACACAGAAATAAATTTATAGTGAGAAGGGTATAATTGTGGGTCTATAGTAGAGTGTACCCACAGTTAACGAATATTGATTAATTTGGTTAGTGAGTTTAGCCGATTAATCTCATATCGTTGGAGTTTTTGGTCTGTAGGTCCATTAGATCCTGCTGGTAAATCATAAAGGGAATTGAGATAATTCAAGTAATTTGAAATTTTCAAATTTACTGAAGGAAAGAATATAATGTATAGTGATACATTATAATATAATGTTTATATTTTAATTAGACTTTATATTATAAATTTATTTTGAATTTGATTCAAAAATTAATTTCTGGGAGAATTAAATATTTAAAGGAGTTCAAATACTAAATTTAATATGAATAGAATTCATATTAAAACTATAGGTTAAAATTAATACGCATTAGATGCACGTTAAAATTATAGGTAATATGAGAGAAAATATAATTGAATATGATTCAATTATAAGGTTAATTAAATGTGTGATATTTAATTTAATGATTAATTAATTAATTATTAAATTAAATTAAATTAAATTTGATTTAATTTAAATTAATTGAATTAAAACTATAGGTTATGAGAGAATGATGTATTAGAATATGATTCTAATGCACATTTAATTAAATATGAGATATTTAATTATTATTAATTAATTTGATTAATTAATAATTATTTGAATTATTTTAATATATTAAATTTTTATTTAATTTATTTTCTAAATTAAATGAATTTATTATAATTTAATTAAATAAATTAAATTTTAATTTAATTAATTAATTAATTTAAATAAATTTTAAAAAAATGTTATAATAAACTCCCCAACATGGGGAGTTATATGGGAGTGGGAAGAGAACTTCTCTAAACTACCTCCTCTCTCCCAAAAACAATTCTATCAAGATCACATAATTGGTTTCTCTCTGGCTATGGTCTTTTGAGATTTTTCAAGATAATTCCCTCCAAGGATCCCACTTCCTTCTACCTCACTAGCCCCAGGAGAATAGTGAAACTATTTTGGTGGTGTTCACTTGATTTGCAGCAGATAAATCAAGATCGTAGATCCAAAAAGTTGGAGAAGGCCTCTAGAGTCATCAACGATAGTAAGGGTTTCTAGATTTTATTTCTTTTGTTAATTTGTTATTAATATCTAAAAATTGTCTGAAATTTTCTACTGCGCTTGGAATTTCAATCCAGCAATTAGTATAAGAGCCTAATTTTAATAATTGAATTTAATATTAAAATACTAGTTTATTCCAATTTTAAGTTAGTATATTATTGTTAAAAGAATTAATTATTTTCAAATTAGTTTAAGGGATAAAAGTCTATGAAATTTTGTTTCAAAATTTAGTAAGATTAAAATATCAAATTATTAGAACAATAGATTATATAAAATTATAATTTTATTTAAAATTTCTATTTCAATTTCTTTTTAAAAAAAATTCTTCTAAATTTCTTAGTTTATTTTAAATTTAGCTATATTAAAATAATTAAGATAACAAATTTAAACTAATCTAAAATCTAACAAGTGATTAAATACAATAAAATATTTCATAAACTAAATATTTATAAATGTGCACTTCATTCCCAGTCTACTTAAGACTACATTTCAAACACAGACCTCAAACCCAGACTTCCAAAACTTGCACTCTAAACACAGTTTGCTTAAACCCAGGCTATCTAAACCTCCCAGTCTAATCCCCTAGCTTAACATTCTTAGGTTTAAGATTCCAAACCTGTGCACCAAACACTCCCTGAAGGTATTTCAAAAGTTATTTTGAGCAGTTGTCAAACACTACCATTTTTTTTTAAATAACTTATTTTTTAAATTAAACACTTGAAAAGTTAAATAAAACACACCCTTAATTTGGATGATTTCTAACTTCTTTTACGTCTCTATGAATTATCAAGGTTAGTAATTTTCTAGTTTTGGGAGTAAAGAACCCGATGTATATTTTGTGAGATTTGTTATTATTGAATGAATGCATTTTTTATTTCATGTTCTTTGAATCTTGTTGTATCTAGATGTATGTTTATGTGTGGATTGATTTCTCTACCCATGAATGCATGTCTTATCTATAGATTTAGCTTGCACGCTATCTTCTTGTTCGTCTAGCTTAAATCACTCAAGTAGCAAGGGTTGATTTGAGTATGGTAAGGAATATAGGCTGCTCATAGACCTTAAATGCATGCTCAATCTAGTTTTGGGGATAATTTGGTTAGTTAATTAGGCTACCTAATCAACTTAACCACATAATGAGACCCTAAATCTTAATGCAAATGTATTAGTCTTATATGAACGTTTTTGGACCCAATAAGAAAAAGCATTTAGATTAATTAGAGTATTAGCTTAAATTGATAGTTAAGGCTCGTGTTTAGTTTATCCAATGAGTCGGCAGTCCGTTACGAATGAATCGATCGAGCCATGTAAGTTGTTGTGAACATGTAAATCAAATGTATGTTTAATAAAAAGAGTTAAATGATTGAAATTGAATCAAATTACTTTTTGCTCCTAGAACTAGATTTTCTAATTTGAAATTATATTTTCCCTTTATCTTTAATTTTTTTTTTGCATTTGATCTCAGTTTCACACAAAACTCTGTTACCTCTATAATTATAAAATTGACTCAACAAAACATAACTCGCGCTTCCATGCGGATCGACCCGATCTTGCCATTAATGCTACGCTTTAATAGTAATAGTGGTAAAGATAGGAAAATATAAATATCATTTGATTGGCTGAGAAAGGATCCCTTTCTCCCACCCTTTCTAAAGGAAGGAAATTTCTCGTGGAAGCGTGTGGACGTCGTGCCAACGGATTATCAATTTTTTAAAATGCATAAACCGAAGGAAAAGCACATAGTAAAAGATAAATAACTCTAACTAAGCATGCTTTTAAGATGGAGAAGAGATGAGGATGAAACTTACCTTTGAAAACTCTCTTCATGATGTTTCCTCTCCAAGTCACAAATAATACAGTCTAGAACTCCCTCAAACTCAACATACTGCCAATCTTCCCAAGAGCACCACCGATCATGAACAGTAGACACCACCAAAAGAACTTCCTTGCTATTCTCCAACAAGGAACAAGGATTGTGGGATCCTTGGTGCTTTTGGGAAAGAGTAGGGAATTTCAAAAAGAAAAACTTGAGAGAAAGAGTGAGAGTTCTATGATTTCTTTTTCTGTAACTCTTACAGAAATCCTAAAAAAAAACAAACTTGTGTTACGTGAGAAAGATGAAGGAGAGAAGTTATAACTCTCTTCTCTCCAATGCCTAATAACTCCCTTTTGGGAGTTATTATTATTATTAATTTAATATATATATTAAATCCCATTTAACATATGCAAATAAATTAATAATATTAATTAACTAATAATTAATTAAATATCATTTATTCAATTTCATTGGATCATATTCAAATGATATCCTCTTATATAACCTATAGTTTTAATATGAACCTTATTCATATTAATTTTAACCTATATTTATATGAATCACATTCATATAATTAATATTTGAATTTTATTCAAATATATCACTTTCATATATTATATAATATTAATTATAAATCATATTTATAATTAACTATATATTCTAATGTATCAATATACATTATATTAATTTGAATCTCATTCAAATATTTATCTCTCTTATACATAGTATTAATTATAAATCATATTCATAATTAACCTAATGTATCAAATATACATATACTTTACGCTTTAAGCAAAAAAAGGTAATCTTCTAACTATTCTTCGAAGCGAAATAATTGCTTTTGATTGTCTTCCACAGTTCTATGAGTGTGATCCTGATTTGAAAGATATTTGGTTTAGATGTTCTAATCACTTACCTTGCAAGGTTTTGCATATTCTAGCTAGTTTCCTTTTTTTAAAAATGATGTGCTTTATATACCTCAAACTTTTTTACGAGAGGCTCTGCTAAAAGAATCACATACTAGTAGCCTTGCTGGTCACTTTGGCCTTGACAAAACTTTTACAGCACTATCTTCTAAATTCTTTTAGCCTCAACTATGAAAAGGATGTTACCAATTTTATCAGAAGATGTTATATTTGCCAAACCTCCAAGGGCTCTAGTCAAAATATCTATCAATGGATTTTATTTTTGGATTACCTAGAACTCAAGAGGGCTTCGGTTTTGTTGTAGTATTAGTTGATCGTTTTAGCAAGATGGCTCACTTCTTACCTTGCAAAAAAACTAATGACGCTCTCAATATTGCTAACTTGTTCTTTCGTGAGATTGTCAGACAAAACAATTGTTTCTGATCGAGATGTCAAATTTATGAGCTTCTTTTGGAGATATACGTGGAAAAGGTTTGGGACTAACCTTCTTTTTAGCACTACTAGTCACCCACAAACGGATGGCCAGACAAAGTCACAAAGACAATGGGACTTCTCTCTCTGCACAAGAAAAATTTTCCTTTAACCATATGTGCAATAGATACAAAGGGAAGTCCCACTTTGAAATTGTCTATACTCGTCTTCCCAGACTTACAATGGATTTATCTAATATTCCTACATCTATTGATCTCAGTGGAGAAGCTTCTATTTTGGCTTATCGGGTCCAAGAACTCCATAATGAAGTAACACAACATTTGGAAGAAGCCAACCAACGATATAAGATAGCTGTTGATTCCAAGCGTCGACCTCTGAAGTTTTAAGTTGGTGATTTAGTAATGGTCCACCTCTGCAAGTCCAGACTCCCAACTAGATCTTACTCAAACCTTTACAATTTTAGAGAAATTTGGCACCAATGCATACAAAGTGTATCTACTTGACTCTATTTTCATTAGTCTCACATTCAATGTTTCAGACTTATCTCCTTACTATGCTCCTGATTCCTTCCAGTTAGCTACATAAAACTTGGGGACAACTTTGATCTTTAGGTAAGTGGATCTGATGTAGTATCTTTTGGTATAGTTTACTTTTCTTGTGATCTTTGAGAGTTAATGAAATCTTATTTAAAGATTTTTTTTATTAGTTATTATTTTCTTTTATTAACCTCTTTACCTCTTGGTAAAGTTTTCAGAATTGTAATTTTAGTTAGTCTCTGTTTTTACCCTTTACCTTTGATTATTAAAGGTAAAGTTAGTTGTATTCACTTTTCAGCCTATAAATAAGGTTGAATACTTTCATTTGAAGTTAATAAAAAGTTTAGTATTCTTTAGAGAACCTTGTTCATACCAAGATATTTACCACTTGTTTCTCAGATCTCACATGTTCAAGAGAGATTTTTTCTTCTTAAACTAGCTCCTTGATGAAGTGATGACGGATGTTAATATGTTTTGTTCTACTGTGTTGAACAAGATTTTTTGAAATGTTGATTATACTCATATTGTCACAATACAATGTCATTGAGGGAATTTGAATACCCACAACGGAAGTAATCGAGTGCATCGGTCTCTAATTTTCATTTTACAGAACAATAATAATTCAAAGGAAACGGAAACGTAGGAGAAACAAAATCTAAGCATGCTTCTATTGTGCAATTAAAGAGGAAGAGATTAAGCAATACATACCCTTGAGGATCTATATCTTCGTGTTTCCTCTCCACAACATGAACTTGCCCAATCTCCTCTTGATCTCCCAAACCCGGCACAACAAACACAACATCAAGAAAAAAGGGACACCACCATGAGATCTTCTCCGTTATTAACGGGGACGAGACTCGTGCAAAGTTTGTAGGCTTGCACTTAATTTTGGTGGTAGGGAGAGGAGAAGAACTTGAGAGAATACAGAGAAACCAAAAACTAGAGAAAGCATCATCATCTCTCTCTTCCATGATTTTCTTGTGTGAGAAAGAGAGGTTGAAGGGTGAAGGAGGTATAACTCCCTCTCCTTTTTTTTTATTAATTTGAGAGAATAACTCCCAAAGGGAGTTATTAAATTTTAATTTAAATTCAAAATTTGAATTTAATATATATTAACCACTTTAGTATATATTGAAACTATATGTTATATCATACATAACATATAACCTATAGTTTATTTCATATTCATATTAATTTTAACCTATAGTTTTTATATAAATTACGTTCATATAGATAATATTTGATTCACATTCGAATAATCATCTCTCTCATAAAACTATATAGATTTAATATGAATCACATTCACATCAATTAATGGGCGAACAACCTAACCCTTGGAACGGGAAAATTAGCCATTCAATCTTATAAACTAATTGAGAAAAAAATTGATCCTCTTTCATTTGCATTTAGTATTTTGGCTTAAAGAGAAACACAAGATAATCAATCAGAAATGTCACCAAAATCGGCCACCCTTCGGGGATTCGCTTTTTAACATACACTTTGTATGAATATCATTCATATAATAAATATTTGAATCAAATTCAAATGTTTATATCTCTCATTAAATTATATAATGTATCACCATATATTATACTTTATAATGTATCAACATACATTATTTAATTTTATCTTATACAATTAATTCCCTTTCATCAATTTGAACCATTCAAATTAAACAAAAATTAATTGATTCTTATTAGTAATTATTGAGCCAACGAGGGGACCTTATAGACTTATAGATTGAAGCTCTAATGATACTTGGTTAATTCGTTAAACTCTTTAATTAGCTTAATCAACCTTAACTGTTGGTCACTCTACTAAAGACCGACAGTTGCATTCTTCGCACTATAAATATATTTCTATGTCCATTGGATATAACCAATCAACAGCGCATTGACCCTTTATAAATTGCTTGTAAGTACAATTTGGTCAAATTACCATTTTACCCTTGTAGTTACATCTAACTTCTTAAGTACCACGGGTCCTTCTAATGAATAATTAGTCATGGTCTAATTATGACTGAACCCCTCTCGGGCCAAGAGAGGGTGAGGCGCTTCATTGTTCAAGCCCTAGAATCAAACCTTAAGGGAGAAATTTATCTACATACCCTAATAATCGGGAAGAAGTGAGTTCTTTTTTGTCTAGTTGTGTTCCCAATTCCTCAATCAAACGAATTCCCAAAATGGTAGGCTTATTAAGTCGCGAATTTGGTCACTCTCACCCATGCATATCAAAGGATCACCCTCATAGGTAGGAGTTCACAACTCATTCATGATTAAGGTCAAGTCACCTATGGCCATTATGGTGAAATGTAAGTCTTTTCTAGCAACGATGTTATAAAGAGAGACTCAATATTCTGTGGTCCAGTCTTAAACAAACTCTTTGTATAGGATACCCCCACTCACTCTCCATGTGAATGATTAGGATCAGATCATTTATGATACTTTACAACAATTGTAACATTTACAAAGCGGGTCGTATTAGTAGTGTTACTAGGATAAGACACCCAATCTTATCTATATACTACAGACCATTTAGGTCATCACTAAAATACGATCCACATGTATGTTTTCACATACATGTTTAAGTTACATTAGATAACCTTGGATCTTAGTTTATAGAACATTGCATATAGAACAAATCAATCATTGATTCAAATAACATAACTACGCGGCTTTAAGGCATACATCCCAACAATCTCCCACTTGCACTAAAGTCGGGGAAATGTAAGCTGCTGAGACATGTATCCTACGACATACTCTATACCCTACATGTTCTCCCATTTTTCCTAGCGCACTAAAGATGTGTCTCGTGGCCCTAGACAGTCTAGGAGATCTTTTCACACTACACCCTAGAGAATCCTTTTATATGATACAAATAATTATGTCAATAAGAACCATTTGTTCATCGACAAGATGTACTTTAATTTTGTGTTATTTCTACAACTTGGTGCTTACATATGTCCTCGAACTCAGTGCTTACACCACATTATCTCATAAAGTGGATGGACTAAATTATATGTGGAACAACTCTCAAATATATAAGGACATACTTGACTCATGCAAATTAAGGCTTGACAAGCAAAATATTGCCTTTCGTCCAAGCTACACCAACTAGAATAAAACACAGATTTCTGTAAATTCCAATATAAAACAGTGTATCTTGTAAAAGATTAAATCTTAAACTTTATACACCAACTTCTCATTATTCATAAGTTTTAATTTTCAAAACTCGATGGTTATACTATCGACTACACCGATTTAACTAACTAATTGTATATTAAATATTAATGAAGTCTCATGTAAGATTTACATCCCCTCAACATTTGAGATATCTTAGAAAACCATTCCCTTAAATATATCAACTTCATTGTAGGATATTACCATTCCATCTTAAGTAATTGCATAGAATAGTCAACAATCACTTTGTAAATGTAAGATGCATGAGACAAATTAAACATCATGTCCTAAACATTTGTATGTGGACTTTTAATATATAAAAATGCTTCAAATCAACTATTTGAAATTGGTTTAACCTTCAGACTTTCATATTGATTTTGACTTCATTCATAATGAGCAAATATCAATATAAAAGAGATAAATATCCACCTTTCATTTTATTGTCTGTACACTAATATCGTCATTGTTCAAAGTCACTGGTTATGATATTATATCAAACCCTTATTCTCAAAGATCCCAATTGTGAAAAATCATTTTTCAAATGAATATCACAATTTTGCAAACATTTTGCAATTCGATCTTTGAAAATTTTCTTGAAGTTGTGTAGATGCATTGAACTTCCTTTCATAAAAGATGTTATTCATTCTTACACATCTCATATGCAATAATGAATCAAAAAATGTGTAAATACTCGATTATAGAAACTAATTAGAAAATTGACTCATAGTCCATTTTCATCCAACAGTTCTGGTGCTAGTTTTCACCTAACGCCAAGAGTCTTATTTTGAAAATCTTTATCTCCAAGTAGTACATTTTCAAGTCTCCTTTTGTAAATCCATTCATATCCTTTGAGGTTGCCCTCATTAGTGATAATCTACAAAAAAAAGACTGGCTGAGATTAAGTACAATACTTTATCTCAAATTTATGACTTTAACAAAATTTCTCTTTGTCAACTTCCTTCAAGTCTTGTCATCAAACATGACAATTTTGACTTCCAATAAGTCACAGCTAAGGTAGAGTCATTGTATAGCTCTCCTACTACTGAAAGATTTATAAGTTTTCATCTTGTCATCTTATATGACAATGAAGACTTCAAGTAAGCCTTTACAAAGGTTGAGTTATCTCATAACTCTACCACTACGATGAAGAGTTATCTATTTGACAATTAAACATTGACGTTTAAATGAAAATAAATGTTTAACGACATTTGTTAACTATTACGTGGTTTTACTTGGAACTTAATCATCGACATAGCTTAACCCTATTACAGGTCTGTAATCCTTAACTTTCCAAATGAATCAATATTTGTCAGACAAATACACCATTTTACTTTAGAATATCCATAAGGCCATAAAATCCTCATGGACTACCTATAACTAAGCATACTTTTGAAAATTTATTTCATCGAGGATTTTTTTTACACAAGTGTCTCAACTTACTAAAAAACTGAAATGTCATAAACTAGTTTTACAATACTTCCATAATCCAACATTGTTTCACAAATAGATTGGACAAAATAACGTTCAAAAGTTGCAATCTCCATTGCATATACTTAATAGAGTCAACCATCAGTGTAATTCTAAAAGATCGGGACTATGTTTAATGAAGTACTTAAAATATACCAAGTTCAACAAGGTCTTATTTCTCTTATTTCAGCACAATTTCATCCAAACTGTACCCAATGCTCGAAATTAAGATCTCATCTCATCTTTATTACTTAGACTAGTACAACAAAAACCTTGTACTAATCATTATGATCAGATCATAATGTCACTATACGATTGCCTAAATGACTTAAACTTTAGTCTAATTTCTTTTTAATATTTCAAAGAAAGTAAGACTTAAGTTGCATTAGAATAAGATACATTTGATCATAAGTACCCGTCAATCATATTAATGATTCATTTTTGAAGTCAGACTTATTCTTGCAATCACAAGACCACCTAGATCAAAGAAAGTCCAACAATGGTCAGGTAACCTTATCTAATAAGGTTTTAATGACACACTTGCATGGCGTTTGACAAGTAATTATAATTTAACATTAACTGTTAGAGAATTACCTGTAACTATCATTTAAAAGCCAAACACATGTATCCTATTTAGGAAAATAGAATCTCTTTCTTGGATTCAAAAAACCTTACACTCTCTTAGTTTAGTATGCAAATGTGTTAACCTATAACACACATAAATGTATTTATTTAAATCTGAACATATCTTCACAACAACTTTTGAAAACATGCCTAATCACTAAAAGCATTCATATGCTACGGAATTTTTAGTAATAAAGTATGGAAAAATTGAATTTCTTTAATGGTGATAAAAACACCATATTTAGCATAAATAAACAAGATTTTAACTTAAACACACAAAAATGTATTTATTTAAAGCTGAACATATTTTCAAAAAAAAAAATTAAAAACATGTCTTATTACTAGAACTATTCATACTCTATGAAATATTTAGTAATAAAGATTGGAGAAATCGAATTTCTCTTATGGTGATAAAAGCACCATATACAACATAAATAAATAAAATTTTAATGTCTCCCACTACTTTAACTAAGATGAGCTCCACGTTGCCAACTAATAGAACTATTCCATTGAATTAAGTATTTGCAAAGATTTACAATCTAATTATAATGAAGAAAAATTCTGATAGTGAATCATTATTCAATAATCAAGGAACGAATCTGTATTCTCTACCAAGAATTCAGTAAATTAAATTTATTTATTCTTATTTTTCTTCTTTTTGAGGTATTTTTAAAAATTCCTCATCGCCTGATCTCCCAAACTAATTAAGAAACATTTTCCTTATTAGCTCTAGTCATAATAATTTTCTTGGATGTTGATAATCCTTAACTTTGTAGGTCATTTAGCTTCCCATGACTCCAACATACAATGTCACACTCCCTCCCAGATTACCCTCTTAACCTAGAAGGAAATGTGACTGTAGCAGTTACCAACCCTTTAGTCGGCACTTACTGCCTTCTACTTTGCCTAACCTGTCTTTAGAAACCCTAAATCACCCAAACAAGCATATATACAATAACCAACGCTAAAAAATTTACAATAGGAATTTTACACAACAGTCAACATAACATACACGTGTGCATTACTAAATCCAGCAGGTCCCAACATGCTAAACAAGTCCCTGTATGAACAAGACATGTGTACAATTATTTACAGAACAAACACCTAAACTTTCTCTCAGCTGAAATTCTTGAGTGGCAGAGCAACAACAAAATTAGCTTATGGGGAGTTGACCGCTACCTGCAGAGGGAAAAACATCTAAAAATAGAGTGAGCTACTAGCCCAGTGAGTGACTTAAATTAAAACATAAATATTTATTGGGTCTTATGTCCTAAAACTCGCAGTTTGTAAAATGATAAACATATTCTATAATCAATAAACTTATTATTGATTTCATAAATTGTATCAAAGTCTAAATCCAATAAACTAAGACCCATGACTATTGTATGAGTACTTGAACTTTATGTGAAGACATAAGAGTGGATCAAATTCGAGTAAATAGTCAAAATGATCTGTGGTACATGAATAAAGTTAGGTACCTTATACTGGTAACACCATTGGACGCGGCCTACTTTGTAGTAGTTACAAAGAATTGTAAAGTGCTACATACGAGGTGATCCTAATTCGTACATGTTATGACACGAGGAGTGGGGGCATCTTATGCAATGAGTTTGCATAAGATCAGACCAAGAAGAAGTCATTCTTACTTTAGAACGTTATTTACTATATAAGACTGACTATTTCACCTAGATGACCTAGGTAACTCGATCTTAATCCTGAGCTAACTATGAACTCCTGTTTATTCGGAATTGCCCTTAGATTTGCATAGGTGAGGGTTGGCTTAACAGCGCCGGCTCAATAAAACTCCCATTTCAGGGGTAAGACCGGATAGATAGCTGAGGACATAGGGTGCAAGACGGAGTTCACGCCTACCCAATTTAAGGATAGGAAAAAGGTTGTTCTCTCAAGTACTGAATTCAGGTCTTGAACAAGGGATCTCACCCTCTCACTAGGCTGAGAAAGTTTGGTTTAGTGATTGGATCACAAACCAGTTGTTCATTAGAGGATAAGTAGGGACTTGAGGAATAAGACATAATCTCGAGGGTAAAACAGATATTTGACCCAACCATTATTACGAACAACCTGTGAATGGTCGACTTACTGATTATAGTTAAATCATATAGACATAATATATCTACAATGAGGGGAGTGCAACTATGGGTTTTAGTGGAGTGACCCATTAGTTAACGAATGGGGATTAATCTTGTCTAATGAGTTTAGTCAATTAATCTCAGATCGTTAGAGCCCATGATCTACAGGTCTGCAAGGTCCCCTTACTAGCTCGGAACGGACTAGCTCTAGAATAGCGTGATAAGTTAATTTGAAATGTTCAAATTAGAATTAAGAGAATTAGTAATTATATAAGATATAATTACGTCTTTATTTTGAGAATTAAACGGAATAGGAGAATTTATATATTTAGATATGATTTAAATATATAAAGATGGATATGTGTAAAAATTAATTTAATATTTGATATTAAATTAATTAAATTTTATTTAAAATTAATTTATGAAATTAATTTTATTTTTCAGTTTTAAAATCAAAATGAATTTTAAAATCAAGTTTTGATTTTTGAGATAAAATTGAAAAAGAGAAAAACAAAACACTAAAATGGAAAATGATGTTTTCCATTATCCATCTCCTTACTTGCTCACACAAAAAAACATTCAACTTTGCCCTGTCTTCTCCAAGCATGAGTTACAACTCATGCAACACTCTCCTTTGCATGTTGATATGCAATATAATGAAGAGCTTGGAGTGATTTTTGGGCATGCAATCTATAGAGAATTTTAGAGAAAATTTGGGTTGAAGAAAGGGTTCTTTACCAAGATTGCTGTTGTGAGCTTTTCTTCTTCATCCCTTGATTCAAGCTTGTTTTGAGTCCCACAACTCAATCTAGAGCACCAAGAGAATAGTGGGGAAGATCTTGAGGTGGTCTGCAACAAAATTTAGAGAAGATAGCAGCTGGAGAATGAGCTTTGAAGAAGTTCTACAAGAGGTATGTTTTGAAACTCACTTATTTTCTACAAGAGCATGCTTTATATTTTGTCAAAATTAGTGAATTAAAGTGCTTAGATGATCCTTGTGCTTCTGCTGTTGCTGATACAATCCTACAATATCATGCTTAGAACTAAAAACAAGAACTCGATACTGTAAATTGTAAACTGGAAATTTTGCCAAGCAATATTTACTTAAAACTCTTAAAAACATATCATTTTGAAAACATAACTGAACTAATCCTCAGTTGAGAGAGAACCCCTTTTGTTCAACTCCCAAGTGTAATCTTAGGCTGAGGTGAGAACCCTTTTGTTCAACACCTTCCAGCCAATGCTGGGAAAGAACCCTCGTGGTTCAATCCTTACTGAACTGATTAACTGTCATACTTGCATGCAGAGCAAACTAGATCCTAATGTCAATGATCATAACTGAAGCAGGGTACCACTACTTATTACTAAAACTGGAAGAACTATTTTGATACCTTCTCTGAGTACTTCAGTATCAGAACTATAGCATAATTGAAAACTAGGTAGTACAACTCAGCTACCTTCTCCTCGTACTTTCGTATTGAGCTGAAGATACCTTATAGGAAAACATTTTCTTAAAACAAGCTTACTGAAAACTTGATCTCTTAAAACATAGCTTTTATAAGAACATTATTTACTAACGCATGTCATAAACCTTAAAAGCATATGAGCTTTAGAACATCATAACAAATACTTATAGCTTTAAGCATGCCATAAAAGCTTCCTTTGAAACTAGCATGGTTCAACAAATGTACTAAAACATACTTCATAAACTTTTAATTAGCATGCATTTATATCATTAGGAAAATGTGCTGCTTGGAAACTTTATGTCAAACAACTAGTATAAAGGTAAACTTTCAGTAAATCATGGATTACTAAAGCATTTGTAAAAAATTTATAAAACATTTATAAATGGTTTATAGTCACTCACGGGTCTTGATCTTAGTTTCCTCAAGCTTTGTAAGCTTCTCCTATGGGCGTTGCTCCTACACATAAGAACAACACTTTAGCTACTACATTGGTCCTCCTTTTGAGACTACTCTTTAAATTAAGCTCACATTTATTCGCATCACATTTAACTTTTCATAACTTACCTTAGGGCGTCATGTACTTAGTCAAATTTAAAGGGCTTAGGGCTTAAACTTCAAGTGATCGCCTCCTTTCTAATGCCCACATCCAAAACTTAGTAGGATTTTTGGGGTGTTAAACTTACATCCGTGGCACACCTCCTATCGAGCTGCTTGCTTGTTCATACCAAGCAGTTGATTGCTTGTTCAACAAATTCCAAATTCAGTTTCTAACGTAAATAACTCGAATTCCAGACCTCATCTTTAAGAAAGTTCCTGTTACAAACTTGCTTAGATTTATGTTAACAACATTACCTCAAAATTTCAGCATAAAAATTCTCGTGGTTTGATATGGAGCTTCAAATCTTCATCATTGGCCCCAATTCAAGCAGTTGTCTACTTGTTCAACAATTTCCAATTTCAATTTCCAAAATATATAACTCGAATTCCAGACCTTATCTTACAAAAATCCCTTCTACAAACTTATTTATAATGGTGTTAGCAATATTACCTTAAAATGTCAGCTTAAAACTCCATGTGGTTCGACCTGGAGCTTCAATTCTTCATTGATGACCCAGATTTGCTCGAGAACTAAACCCTTCGTCACTTTCTTCCTTCTTCGACCCTCTTCCAGCGAGATTTTCTTCCAGTAGCCCGATCTCTGAAACTAGACTCACACAGCTTTCCAAACGACACCAAGATCACTCAATTTGCATGGAGAAATTACCCAAAACGAGCTTTTAAAGTTGTCCTTCCCTTTTATACCACCGGCCACACACACTTGCATGAAATCCTATCATGCCACCTTGTCCACTTATGGCTTATGGCCCAAGATTAAGCTAACTGTCCGGATTAATAGTGCTTAAAGCTGATCGCTCATGCAAAACTCGATGCTCGATGGAATACTCGATGGTATTTTGGTAATTAGGCGATGGAAAACTTGATGCTCGATGAAATACTCGATGGTATTTTGGTAATTACTCGATGGAAAACTTGATGCTCGATAAAATACTCGATGGTATTTTGGTAATTACTTGATGGCTTGCTCGATGCACGATGACATACTCGATGGAAAACTCGATGCCTGATCCCTTCCTCGCTCATGTATACTCGATGCACGATCCTTTTCGGGCTCATGCATAGCCTTTACTCGATGTACAATCCTTCCTCGATCACACATACTCGATGTACGAGGGCATTTACTCGATGCCTGCCTAGTGCTTACTCGATGCTTTCCTAGTGTTTACTCAATGCTCAGCCACCATTTTCACGGCCAACATACTTAGCCAAAATTTCTTCTTACAAGGCTAACTTATTAAACACCCGAGAGCCAAGTTTCCCATACTTAAGCATTTTCCTTCTTCATTTCCTCATTCTTTATTCATTTCCCTACAATTCCATATTAACTTAAATATTAAACCCCTCATTTTACTAATCTCAACAATAAACATATTTAAATAGGGAAAGTAGGGTTCGAGTTTCACATACAATATGTTTTGTCATCACTTTATCATATTATCCAGATACATCATATGTTATGTAGATAATAAAATTAAGTTATCCTGCAAAAATTATTCATGAACACTTCATGAATTGGTAACAGATCTTTTGAGAACATTTCTCAAATAGAAGACAAAATTACACTGCCACTATGTATTGCTGGCATTTTTTAAAATAACATATTTATCAAAATTTTGACTTATAGCGACAATTAAAATTCTTATGAGAAAAATACATAACTTTGAATTATATAAAACATGTTAATTGACTATATGCAAATTATTATCCATTCTAATTCAACATAGAAATTAAAATATGAATCCAATAGATTTAATATGAATCTCATTCATATTAATTTAAAATTTTTATTGTTATGATACTTCAGTGAGTTAGACTAAAAGCTACCGTATGACAGTCAGTTACTCCTTCACTGGATGCATCATTCTCAACCAAATATTACACCAGAATAACTTTTATTTCTATAATATTTAGTTATATATTTTGGTCAAGAAACCATTGACTTGCTTAACAATTTCTTATAAGTGTAACCCTTTATTTTAGACTTAGTTCTGCCCCAGTGAGCCAACCGTAGGAAAAAAAAAACCGATTGAAGCAAAAACTAAAGCGATCCTATCCATTTCTAGAGCAAATACCATCCATAGGGGGACACAAGTAAAGGTATCTTGAGGCCGAGCATGAAAGTTTACTGCAATCCAATGAAGAAGACTGTGGGATGTGTTGACACACTTACCTCTCCCACTTACTATAACCACTCTCTCCATTTACCTTGGTATTGACCTATGCAAACACCATCTGTAGGAGATACAAGAAAAGGTGTCTTGAGGTCGAACATAGATTTCACGGTGTGAACTATTTAGGGAGAAGCGTGAAAATAAAATTGAAGAATCATATACATCATTTTCTTCCCACTGAGTGTTTAACAAACAAGAGTTCATTACTTAGAAAAATTAGGCTAATAAATTATCTAAGTGGATTATTAAATTTATCCAATATAACTCTTATATTGGATAGTTTAACAATATATGATTCTTGTTTACTATACACTTTAATAAACCTAATCAATTATTGCATGCTTATAACATTATTGTCTAATTCACCTTTCAGGTTTGTTCCCAGTTAGGGTGTTCCGTTTTCATCAGCTTAAATACCCCAGTCTTAGACAGAACTTTCCTTAGACAAAAGTCCCTTATAGATAATTATTTTATAAATTTAATCTTTTATTATTTTCAAATTAATTCTATTAGAAGGAAATAAAAAATGAATCTTATTTCTAATATCATTAATATTTTTAACATAAGTCTAGGTGAAATCAATTTTAAAACATTTAAAATTAGTTTTAACCTATGTTTGCATGCAACTCTTGATTATAGATTTTAATTCTAATTTCATTAACTTATAACACTTATAAAGCTTAATGAAACAATTAAGACCTATATATGCATCTAATGACATATTTTTAAAAAATAACAGTGGTGTTATGCTTCATGCATCTCCAATTTTCATTACATTATACATAACAATTATATAATGAAGTAATGAAAAAAAAATAATATCCATCCATTCAACCATACTATATATTATAACTATTATAATATAAAATGATGCATGGACATGTTATTTATGCATGCAATCATATAATATGAAAATTATATTAAATATGATGCATGGGCATGCTTAATTATATCATGCAACTATACAATATAGCACTTATATTAAAATGATGTATGAAATAATGTTTATCTTATGGTGGAATTTTTAATACTATATGGCGTTAGGGTTGGCAAAATTTTCCGCGGGGTTGGGTCCCCCCGATCGGGGGCGGGAAATCCCCGGTTTGACCGGGGATGGGGTCAAACAGGGAAAAATTTTTAGGGCCCCATCCGGGGACGGTAGCCCCGCCCCGACCCCGACCCCGATTAATCCCCGACCCCCAATTTGATATATTTATATTTTTATAAATATTTATTTATAATATATAAAATAATTTATTTATATATGTTTATAATGTATAGTGTTGGATTAGAGCCCAATATTAAATATCTAAATTCTAACTCTAAGCCCAAGAAGCCAAGCCCAAACTTAAAAAACTTAAATAAAATCAAACTTTAATTTAAAAAAAATGGGGAATCCCCGCGGGAAACTAGTAGGGGATTCCACACGGGGAACTAGTAGGGAAATCTCCGCGGGGAAACTGAGAATGGGGCCCCGTGGGGACCCCGTTTCCCCGATAGGGAATCCCCGCCCCCGTGCCCGCCTTCAAATGGCAGGGACGGAGGTAGCGATGGGGGAGAATTTCCCCCATGGGGTCCCCGCCCCTCCCCGGCCCTGTTGTCAACCCTATATGGCATACAATATGCTATATAATTAAATGAAATCATACATCTCATGTAAAATAACAAAAGCAACTTTGGACCAAAAATTGATATCCTAAAAATTAATTAAATTAATTATAACACTTATATTAATTTAATTAATAAAAATACAAAATTAAATTAAATTAATAATTAAAAATAAACAAATAAATAAAACGTTGCTAAACTGCTTGGGAGGCTCGAACCGCTGGTCTGGACTGGTCCTCGCATGCACATCTCACGTCTGGAGTGTAACGACGCTCAGAAGTAGCACCATTATGCTAGTTTTTTCCTAGCCTTGGCATAATGCTACGTTGCCTACAGTGTCATGACGTTGCGATTAGACATAGCAACACTACACTCTTTATCTTGTAGCATACAGCAAGCGTAATTACACTCCAGTCTTATGCTCTAAGGCAAAGAGGTGTTTTGCTTCGTTCAATCAACCAAAAATCTCTGTTCTTGCTTTATTTTTCACTAAATTAAAGTTGGAACTCGATCACGAGCGACCCGGACATGAATTACAGACTCAATAGCTTAATTTAAATGGCCAAACCACTGGGCAATTACAACTTTAAACAACCTTAAAGCAGTAATCTAAGCCAAATTTTGAAAACATCCAAAGTGCAAATCCTCACATATTTAACATTCAACAATGCAAAACATAAATCCCACTAAAAAATCTAAATTGATGTTCGAAAACGGAAAAATTAGAGACTAATCTGGCTCTTATACCAATTGAAGCGAATTTCAATGCCCACAACGAAAGCGATCAAATGCATCGGTCTCTAATTTTCATTTTACAGAACAATAATAATTCAGAGACGACGAAAATGTAGGATAAACAAAATCTAAGTATACTTCTACTGTGCAATTAGAGAGGAAGGGATTAAGAAATACATACCCTTGAGTCTATATCTTCGCGTTTCTTCTCCATAACACGAACTTGCCCAATCTTCTCTTGATCTCCCAAACCTGGCACCACGAATACAACATCAAGGAAAAAAGGACACCACCACGAAGTCTTCCCCATTATTCTCAGGGATGAGAACCATGCAAATTTTGTGGGCTTGCACTTAATTTTGGTGGTAGGGAGAGGAAAAGAACTTGAGAGAATACAGAGAGACTAAAAACCAGAGAGAGCATTATCATCTCTCTCTTCTATGTTTTTGTTACGTGAGAGAGAGGGGTTGAAAGGTTAACTCCCTCCCCTTTATTTTTATTAATTTGAGAGAATAACTCCCTGAGTTATTAAATTTAAGTTCAAATTCAAAATTTGAATTTAATATATATTTAAACTATGTGTTATATCATATATAACATAACCTACAATTTATATTATATCACATATAATATAACCTATAGTTTATTATTCTCTCAAATAACCTATGGTATTAATTGAATCATATTCATATTAATTTTGCCCTATAATTTTTATATGAATCACATTCATATAAATAATATTTGAATCACCTTCAAATCATTTTCTTTCTCATAAAACTATATAGATTTAATATGAATCACATTCATATTATTTTAACATATAGTTTTATATGAATCTCATTCATATAATAAATATTTGAATCATATTCAAATGTTTATATCTCTCATTAAATTATATAATGTATCGCCATATATTATACTTTATAGTGTATCAACATACATTATTTAATCGTATCTTATACCATTAATTCCTTTTAATCAATTTGAACAATTCAAATTAAACCAAAATTAATTTGATTCTCATTAGTCCTTATTGAGCTAACGAGAGGACCTTTTGAACCTATAGATTGAAGCTCCAATGATCCTTGATTAATTAATTAAATTCTTTAATAAACTTAATCAACCTTCATTAACCGTCGATCACTCCACTAAAGATCGACAACTGCACTCTTCACACTATAGATATATTTCTATATCCATTGGATATAACCAATCAACAGTGTGTTGACCATTCACAAATTGTTCGTAAGTACAGTTGGGTCAGATTGCCGTTTTACTCTTGTAGTTACATCTAACTTCTTAAGTACCATTGATCCCCCTAATGAACAATTAGTCATAGTCCAACTATGATTAAACCCCTCTCGGGCCAAGAGAGGGAGAGGCACCTCATTGTCCAAGCCCAGGAATCAACTCTTAAGGCAGGAATTTATCTATTTACACTAATAGTCGGGAAGAAGTGAATTTCTTCTTGTGTAGCAGTGTTCTCAGCTCCCCAATCAGATGAATTCCCAAAATGGTACGTTTATTGAGTCGGCGAATCTGGTCACTCTCATCCATGCAGATCAAAGGACTGCCCTCATAAGCAGAAGTTCACAACTCAGTCAGGATTGAGGTCAAGTCACCTATAGTCATCCTGGTGAAATGTAAGTCTCTTCTAGCAACGATGCTATGAAGAAAGACCCAATATTTTGTGGTCCAGTTTTATACAAACTCTTTGTATAGGATACATCTGCTCACATATCTTCACATGAATGATCAGGATCAGATCATTTGTAATACTTTACAATAATTGTAACATTTACAAAGAGGATCGTGTCAATAGTGTTATCAGGATAAGGCACCCAACCTTATCTATATATTACAAATCATTTAAGTTATCACTAAAACACGATTCACCCGTATGTCTCCATATTCATGTATAAGTTACATTTGATAATCTTGAAACTTAGTTTAATGGAACATTGCATATAGAACTAATCAACTGTTGCATCAAATAACATATAACTATGAGGCTTTAGGACCTACATCCCAACAGTCATAACATCTTGTGGAAAATCATACTTCTTCAACATTTGTTTCATCCATTAAAATTGAGTGCAACTACTTAGTTGAAATATATTCAAGTTTTGATATGGGCAAGAAAACACTATTTTGTTTCTTAATAAACCAAGAAATCAAATTATTTTATAGAAGGAGACATCTATCAAAGGTACTCTTTCAATCTTCTAATCTTTCAATCTAGTTAGTATCACAATACCCAACAAGAGATGAGTTGGTATTAGAGGTTTACAAAAGGCCATAATTAGTAGTTCTACTAATGTACTTGATTATCTATCTTCACACTTAAAAGGTGAATTGTTTTTGGATTAGCCTGATATCTTTCACACACTAGCAAAAAGGCAATGTCTGGTCTACTAGTTGTGAGGTATAAGAGTTTGCCAATAACTTCTGTACAGACCTTCATAAACATTGATTCCATCTTCATCTTTTGTAAGCCTTACATGTATGAGATATGAGTTAATTTTAAACTAGCATTGACGTTCTTGATCGGAACAATAGGGTATCAAATCCCTACTATCCAAATCTAATTTAATTATATACCTTACTCTATAATAAGTAGTAAAGTGGAGTACAAAGTCAAACCACAAGGAGCCACACAGATTTCTAAATCAAAAATCTTATAGATGGTAACCGAAGGGGCTTGTGATTGCTGATTGGAAAGTAAACGTAAAATGTGTAAAATAAAATGAGACGGAGTGAACTTATAGAATGCAGTGATGAACTGAGTGCACGAAGTGTGAATTATCAATCAAAGAAACACCTTACTTGAATTGGTTGAATCTTTCCTATTCCTTGTGATTCTATCATTGATTAAATCTTAAATAAAACATAAAATTCTCTTATTAGCACTTAGTCATCTCATTTAGGATCCTAAATTGAAGTTCAAAGAATCAAATTAATCAAGAGTTTTAAGTGAGAATCCTCTCCTAAACAATCAAATAACAAGCATTAAAAACAAGGGCTCGCTAAGCTGAATAACCAATTTCCATCCTCTAACCAATAATTCGAAGTTGAAATTCATTTAGATTAGTTTTATGCTTATTGATTGGAACCCCTAATCAACTTAACAATCTAACTTAACTTTTACTTCTTGGTGATTAACTTCCTAACAATTACGTATTAGGTGCTAATCTAAAGCGATCAATCAATCAAACACAACTAATTTGTCAAATAATCTTATGCTAAAAAGATAGATGAAATCTCATTAAAACTAGAAAATCTTAGCAGGAGTTCAATATCAAAATCTCAAAAATACACAAAGTATGGAAATAGACTCTTAACCCAAACTAGATACTTACCTCTAGTCTATAATCATCTTTAAAGTCAAGAAGATAAAGCTTAATGATGATCATAATGGAAGAGATTAAGTGTTTACAGTGAAGAGGAGAGGAACATAGTAGTAAAAGTGGCAAAATGGCGTGATAATCTGTCAAGTCAGACAAAAAATCTTTTATAACATCGCGCAGCCGCCACGGCGCTAAGGTGCAACGCCACGGTGCCATGGGACTGGAAATCCCGTTATCGTAGATGTGCAACGCTACAATGCTTCGCGTATGTGGATGCTCATGCAGATGTTCAGAGCCTCGTGACGCCTAAGGCAGCAGCACAATGCTCTCCTAACTTCGCAAATAATGAGCTCCCGACCTTCAAGCACAGCACATGTGCCACTGCACCAACCTTAAGGACATTTTCGTAATGTTGTAACCCTTTTTCTTCCTTAATGCAATTGAGCTCCAGTTTGGTCTGTTTTAGCACCATTTTGCTTCAAACGCTTCATTTTACCTCTTGAACACCTGAGATTTATAAAATCATCAATTAAGCACATTAAATGAAGCAACGACCCTCAATTAAGTAGAAGAAGATAACACATTTTCGGTGCTATCAATTCTTGGTATACTTACTTTGAGATATAAATATTTAGTCTATTTCATTTGAAATCCCAAAAAGCAAATTTGTTCTCTGACTATACACATTTCAAATTTAGCTGGCATTTGTTGGACAAAAAGATCCACCATCTTCTAAGACATTTCTCTGAAAACTATGTCATCAACATACATTTGAGCAATAATTAACTTTCTCTTAAGTTTGTACACATGATGTAATTGACTTTTGACAGAATATCCCAGAAAAATATTGTAATCACTTGTTGGATCCCATTTTTGTCTTGATCCACAATCAGTCAAAATACAACATGTACTACTAAATATATAGAAATATTCGACCTAAGGTTTCTTCTTACTCCATAATTCATAATTTGTACACACATAACAGGTCAAAGCGCAATGTGATTATGTATATCACATTGTGTTAAGAGCCTCAGTCGAGAAGTTAAGAGTTAACTATTCAGTGTGCAACATTCCATGTGACATCTCCTAAAGAATGTGATTTTTGCACTCAATTGTGTCATTTTGTTGGGAGTAATAGGTGCTGAAAAGTCATGTTTAATCCCTTCAGATGCACATGCAAACAAAAAGTTTTTAAACTCTCTTCCATGATCACTTTGGATTTGAACAATTTTGAACTCACTCTCTTTGAAGTTGCGAGCATAAGTTTTGACAAATAGAAAATGTTTATGACTTTTTCCTAAGAAAACAAATCCAAGTATATCTAGAAAAATCATCAAAGCACACATGCATATTGTTTACCTCCAAGACTTTCCACCGACATGG
Source organism: Benincasa hispida (assembly GCF_027475165.1). Classification (NCBI taxonomy): domain Eukaryota; kingdom Viridiplantae; phylum Streptophyta; class Magnoliopsida; order Cucurbitales; family Cucurbitaceae; genus Benincasa; species Benincasa hispida. Next base: position 50,818,124 of record NC_143486.1, read on the forward strand.
GATCTATCAGATCTTTACGTAGAAATTTCAGACCATGATCAGCGGTAAGATGTTAGCCCTAATCATATAACTGACTTATGCTTATGAGATTTGTTGTTAAGCCTTCCATAAGCATGATGTCCTTGAGAGAAGGAAGTTAAGAATATTGTAGTTGTCCTTTGCCAATAATCTTGCCTTTTGCACCATTTAGAAATATGACATAATCAGATCCACATGACTGAAGATTTGTTACAAATGACTTTTCGCCAGTCGTATATCTAAAACACCAACTGTCAAAGTACCAACCCTCTTTTCTAGACAATCAAAGCGAGATGAAAGCAACATGATATCTTACATTTGAATTCACCTTCAGTGGCTTTTACGCGCACTCTTGTTGAAATTTGTATCAATTTTGACCCTTCCAACATTCTCCTTTTTCACTCATGACTTTTTATGATTCCTCCCATACAACCGAAAACAATGTCTTATATGACCTTCCTTTCCACAGTAATGACATATCCATTTCTGTAACAGTGAGGAGACGCTAGTTTGGAATGTTTTCACCTTTGTTTTCGATGTCCTATGTAACATTTGATTGAGGTTAGTATTATAGTGTATTAGTTATTCAGTTTAGTATTAGATCTTTTTTTATAGATACATATTTTTTCAGGTAATCATTTATATATATGAATCTTAACTTTAGTTCCAAGTACTAGTTTATTGTTTTTTTTTTAATAAAAAAAAAAAAAAACTTTTTGTTATCTATTAACATTCTTAATTAAATTTTTAAAACATATTTTCATACTGCAATTTGAATAAGAACACATGATATCGTAACTTAAATTGTTTATTAAAAAGTATAGAGATTAAAATTAGATATTTAAAGTATAGGGACTATATTTGAACAAACATCAAAGTACAGGAATCAAATTAATATTTGAACTATATATAGATATCAGAGAGATGGATAATATATAAAGCGCACCATTGATCACGTGCAAACCCTACACAATAAAACACTAGGAGTCGTTTGAGGTGTTGAGTTAGTTATTATAATATGTGGTTATAATAATCTATAGGTTATAATAGCATATATTCGGGGTGTATACAACTTTAGTTAGGTAGAAAATAGTAAACGTTGTTATAAATAATAAACATTATAACAAAAAGAAATTTGAAATAGTAATATTGTAATTAATTGTAAGTTATAATAATTGTAAACACCAATTATTATAATTATAGCTCACTCCACCCACTAGAAGTTGGGGCCCAAACAATTTTCCCCCTCCTCCCATTTTTTTAATATATAGGATAGGAGAATTGAATTCTGACTCCGGTGTTAATAATACAGACACTGTGCTCATTTTGACGAGGCTCAAACAACCCTAGTTACATGGTTCTATAAGAACACATGAGTACCTAACCAATGTACTAGAATTTTTCTTTGTAATACTCATGTCAACTCAACATTACACTACATTCCACTAGTGTAATAACACATAGACTAAATAAAAGCATGATCTAATTTATTTTAGTTCAAACAATTGCGAGTGAATGATCGAATTATAACACCCATTTGGGATGATTGTGTTTTAAACTAAGCTATGTTTGATGATTGACAAGCATAATCTTAAATTAAAACATATATACCTAAATTATAGAAAATATCCTAAAGTTTGTACTTTGTTTAAAAAATAATACCATGAACTTTCAAAAGTTTCAATAATACTTTTAAATTTAAAATAATAATAAGAAGAAGAAATTAAAATGTACTCTTGTCATTAGTATATAGACAGATATCGTTAGTACCTCATTTCATGAATAAATTTGAACTTTCAAAAATTGCATTAGTACTATAAATCTTAAAAAGAAAACTAAATGTTTTTATTGTTTGTGTGGTCGTGTGTGTGTGTGTTTTTTTTTTTTTTTTTTTGAAGTTATAATAGTTTAGCATAAACAAAAATTAATGTTTCGTTTTGTTTGTTTGGTCACTACCTACAAAACAAAACTATTGATTCATGAGAATTGCCGCTTAATTTAGATTGAAACTATATATTTGCTTTTCTCAAGATCTTAAATGTAATGATCTCATACAACTATCCAACTTTATATTGTCAAAATGAGCAAAATTCAACTAATATAAAACATATACTATCAATCTCAAAGTTAGACATTTGATTCACGATAGAACGTGTCAAGAGAGGAAAGCTAGCATAACCCTTACTTATTTGTGTATTTTGTGATCATTAACTTATTAACATGTGAAATAATTTAGTTTGTTTCACAATTATTTATATCTCATATAAATTTTCAAATTTGCTTAAGCAACTCCAAGAAATACATATTATTGATGTTCATCATTACCATCTATATCATCAGCGACTCATGCAAGCGAAATAGTGAGTTCATATATACAACAACTAACTATGAAAAACCTTTTCCTTATTACCTAATTTTCTTTCTAACATGATCCATATGACTGATGAAAGCTCTCATTACAAAGCTGACTGAGTGTTTCAAAACAAAATGGTGTAACCAATCCAATAGATTGATTTTAAGAGAATTATGTGCAAATTGATGTGAGGGGAAAAAAAACTTGGTGCTGCTTATTCTTGTTAGAGTTTTTCAGAGCAGAGTTGAGTGAAAACTAGAGAGTTTTTTTGGAGTTTTTCAGAGCGGAGTTGAAAAAAAGGTGTCTTTTATCTGAACAAAGCGTGCAGCATATTTAATTTATCATATGTCAATGGTACCTTAGGCTTGGTTCTAACTGGTAAACGACCAGGACCAAGGTTCTCCTTTCAATGTGCAAACTGCAAATAGAAAATACAATTCAGAAAAACCATGTCAACCATTGTATAAAGCAAATCAAACTATTTTCCATTAATTCCAACATGTATGATTCAGAATATTATTAGAAAAGATTAAGCATGCTCTAACATGTAAATTGTAATTTAACCTATCTACGCTTTTGAGTCTAATCATAGTTGTTATATGTAGTTTCGGACTAGTAAAAGGTTAGAGATAATGACCAAATCGAGAGAGTTATCAAGTCTTAAAAACAGACCTGAGACTGACTAGGAGCAGGTCCGGGAGAGTTCTAATGGATAGAGGAAAAAGGAAATTGGGTTTAAAAGAGTCCACTTGGCCCTTCTTGCCCTCATAGGCTGGGACTGAAGCCAATATGGGCCTTTATCGCCCAAGGCCGAGGCCCATGAACCTCTTTAATGAGGGCAATCCGGATTGGCCCATTTTTGTTTGGAGCATCTAAAGCGGCCTAGCCCAAGCCCCAAGTGTCTGATTACGAAATAGGAGAAGGGAATAGATCTCCTTCTCCAAAAGGGATAAGAAATACCTCTAAAACTAGAAATATCCACGGGACGGGGAAGGGATCGGGAAGCCCTCCCGGTCCCCATCTCCATCCCCTATTCCATTCCCCATCTCCGCAAATTTCTCCGTAGGGAACGGAGTGGGGATTTCCTGTGGGGATTTCGCAGGAATTGGGTTCCCCGCGGAAAAAAATTTTCCACCATCATTTTTTAACAATTTTTTTTATTTCAATTAAATATATATTTTAAACAATTCCTTAAGCATATCCAATACAACTTTCATTAAATAAAATATTATCAATTTTGGTAATAAAAACAATAATACACATTCAATTTAAAAAGATATAATTAAAAGAGAAATTATTTCAAATGGTAAAATTGCTAAGAATATTTACAAAAGATAACAAAATTTTGGAACTATGAATGATAGACGTTGATAGACACTGATAGACTAACAATGTTACTTATAAACATTGATAGAAGTCTATCAGTGTCTATCATTGATAGTTCTAAAATTTTGTTATGTTTTGTAAATATTTTAATTCATTTTTCTATATTTAAAAACAACCCTAATTAAAATGTTAAATTCTCATAATTTTTATAAATTAAAATTCAACAATTACAACATCATATCTTAAATATTACAACATTTAAGGAATTAAAGTAATAAAGTCTTGAACTTAAATAATTAAAACCACCTTAATTATCCTAACAAAGTCTACTAATATATATATATATATATATATATATACAAAAGTCGGGGCGGACCGGGGATATGGGGCAGGGTCGGGGTTGGGGAATATATTCCCCATCCCCAGCCCCGAATTGCAAACGGAAAAAAAAATTCCCACTCCCTCCCCTATTCCCCGTGTATTCGGAGATTCCCCACCCCGTTCGGAGCGGGTCCTTGCGGGCCTTGAGCCCATGGGTTTTTTAGACATCTCTAAAACTCAGTTATAAATAGAACATGACAACCTTTTTTATGAAAAACATTCAGAAAAATTTCATTGATGGTATGAAATTACAAAAATGCACAAAGCCATGAGAGATTACATAATAGTTTTCCACTACGCAATAAGAGATGTAAGATTGTAATCACAAAAATATGGGATGAATTTACACCAAGTGAAAGAAGTATACAAAAGATAACAAAAGAAGTGATTGAAATTCGACTCTTTTTCTTCAAAGATCCGGTTGTTCCGGTTGAACTTTTTGCCATTAATCTTAAATTAATTAATTAATGTTTTAATATTTTAATGATAACAAATCTATATTTTGAATAGTCTATAACGTGGTGTTCGAAACAATGATTCTAATGCCTCTTGAATCACCCAAATCGGAGTTCAAACAAAGAAGGTATAGCAAAAAGAAGCGTAATGGAAAAATACCCGAGATTGTAACGTGGCGGCCAAATTATCAAATTGGATCAATTAGAAAAAGCCACTTGGAGCAATGGATGAGTGACACATAGTGGGATTTTATTATTGGATTGTTTAGAAAAAAATAAAATGAATTTAATATAATTTATGTTTTTTGACAAATTGTGGACTCTTGTTTTTTGTTGGATTTTAAAAGAAATGATTTTAAAAGATATATGTTATTATATATTTTTTGCTTGTGTCTAAGTGCTAGTTGAGTTTAAATCTCCACCATTCAATTTAACTTTTTGAACAATCCAGTTACCCAAATTAAAATTCACTTTTTACTCCACTTCCCTCTCTTTTTATACTTCATCTTCTCCATAATTATTTTAACTTTTCACAATTTTACAATCCTTAAAATTAGCAAAAAGACCACAATTGTTACTCTCTCTACAAGCTTCCAATTTTCTTTCTTTTCAACTTATTCTTGAGAGAAATTTATTTCATATTGTGAAAATTTAAGTGTGTGAGCTCAAACTTGTATATATCCACTTCTTTTAGAGAGTTTTATTGTGTGACTTAAAACTTAAAAAAATTATTATAACGGTTGGATTCTAACCCATGGAAAGTTCAGGTTTCCTCTTAAACCCGTAAAAGGAGCAAGGTAGCGGTTCGGCTCTCATCCGTGGAAAGAGTCAAAGAAGATTTTTAATCGAAATCCCAAGAGGAGATTGGAAAAGCGGATGTAGGTTAAGTTTGATCGAACCACTATAAAAATTAGAGTATCTTCTTCTCTTACTCTTTACTTATTATTTTGCATTTAATTTAATTGCATTATTTTGTTTGTTGAGATTGATGGAGTATATTGTTAAATAATTTTTTTATCAATATTGTTATTTAGCATAAATTAGAGTTGTTATTAATTTAATTTTAAAATATCTAATTAGATAAAAAAAGTTGAGCGTACTTTAAGAAAAAGTTTAATTAAATCCTATTTACCCCCTCTAGGATTGCGGTCCAACAATTGATATCAGAATATCATTTTTCTTGATAAACTTTATTGTTAAAGCATTATGGCAAACCTAGTTGCAAATGGAATTGTAGAAGGCCAATCTACCTCTAGACCTCCTTACTTTGATGGTTCAAAATATGTATATTAGAAAACTAGAATGAAAATTTATTTACAATCTATTGACTATAATTTTTGGTTAATTATTGCTAAAGGTCCATATGTTCACAAGAAAAAGGTTGATAATGTTGATAAGCCTAAATTAAAATAAGAGTATGATGAAAATGGAATGAAAAAATGTTATTTTAATGCTAAGGCTATTAATTGTTTGTATTATGCTTTGAACAAAGATGAATTTAGTGGAATATCTATGTGTTCTTCCTCTTAAGAAATTTGGAATACTCTTGAAATTACTCATGAAGGAACAAATGTTAAAGAGTCTAAAATTAGCATGTTTGTTCATAATTATGAATTGTTTAAAATAGATGCTAATGAGTCTATAACCAATATGTTTACTAGTTTTACTAACATTATCAATACTTTGAAAGGACTTCATAAAGTTTATACAACTCCGAAAATGTTAGAAAAATTCTTAGGTGACCTAAGACTTGAAGCAAAGATGGCGGCAATCCAAGAAGAAAAAGATCTCACCAAACCATTGGAGGAACTCATTGGCTCACTCATGATCCAATAGATTACTATGAAGGAACACTTGGAGAATGAGTCCAAGAAGAAAAAGAGCATTGCATTAAAGACCATTTTTTTGGAAGTTGACTCTGAAGATGATGATGCCCTTGATGAAGAAGATGTTTCCTATCTCTCACGTAAGTACAAAAATTCATCAAGAGGAAGAAGCAATTCAAGAAACACCTATCAACCCAAAGAGAGTCAAAAGGTGAAAAGAGCAAAAATGATGAGGTAATTTGTTATGAATGCAAAAAGTCGGGTCATATAAGAACGGATTGTCCACTCTTCAATTCATCTAAGAAATCTAAGAAGATGGCAATGAAGGCTACTTGGGATTATAGTAGTGAAAGTGGAAGTGGAAGTGATTGTGAAGAAGTGGCATACCTTAGACTCGTGGCTCATAATGACAAAAATGATGAACTTATGATGAGGTTTGTTTGAAAGCCTCCAAGAAAATAGATGGTACTTGGATAGTGATTGCTCAAGGCATATGATGGGAGACAAATCCAAGTTTATTTCTTTCTCCAAAAATGATGGAGGCATGGTAACCTTTGGTGACAACAAGAAAGGTAAAATTATTGGCAAGGGTAATATAGGTAATGAATCTTCTATTTTACTTGAAAAAGTGTTTTTAGTTGACGGTTTAAAGCATGATTTTCTTAGTGTTAGTCAATTATGTGATAAAGGATTTAGAGTTATATTTTATAAAAAGAACCGCATAATCGAAAATGCCAGTGACAGAAAAGTCTTGTTTGTTGGAAATAGGGATGAAAATGTGAACACCCTTGATTTGAATGACTGCCCTATTATTGATAAATGTCTTTCGTGTTGCATGATGATTCTTGGTTATGGTATAGAAAACTAGGGCACGCTAGCATGAACTTAATTTCAAATATTTCCAAGAATTCTTTGGTTAGAGGTTTTTCCAAATTTAAACTTGAAAAGGATAAAGTTTGTAATGCTTGTCAAATGGGTAAGCAAACTAAGTCTTCTTTCAAATCTAAAAATGTGATCTCTACTACTAGACCCCTACAACTATTACACATGGACTTATTTGGCCCTTCTAGAATTGCTAGTTCAAACTGAAAAGAAGATTTTTTATTTCTAAAATTAAGAGTGGTCACGGAAGAGAATTTGATATGATGTTTTTAAAGTTTTTTTGTGAAGAAAATGGTTTTTCTCATAATTTTTCTTCTCCAAGGACTCCTCAACAAAACGATGTGGTTGAAAGTAAAAATGGTACTTTGCAAGAATTTGCTAGGTCAATGTTGAATGAGTATGGTTTACCTAAATATTTTCGGGGCGAAGCCGTTAATACCACTTGCTATGGTTTAAATAGAGTTTTGATTAGATCATCTTTAGATAAACTCATTATGAGCTTTGGCAAAGAAAAATTACGAACATTGGGTATTTCAAAATTTTTTATTACAAATGTTTTATTTTGAATAACAAAGAAAAACTTAGAAATTTTGATTCTTTAAACGAATGTTGGTATTTTCCTAGGATATTCATATGCTAGTATAAAGCTTATAGAGTTTTCAATAAGAGAACATTAGTTATTGAGGAATCTATGCATGTTGTATTTGATGAATCTTGTAATAATGTTTCTAATGAGGCTATTTGTAGTGATGATTTAGAAAAAGAATTTGGAGATTTACTTGTTAGTGAGAAAGGTAAAGAAATTGTTTCAAGTATGCAAGAAGTAAGCTTCAATGAAAAGAAGGAAGATGATTGTTCATCTATGCCTAAAGAGTGGAGATATGTTTCATCCCATCCCAAGGATTTGATTCTTGGTGATCCCAAACAAGGTGTGAAAACTCGTCCTTCTCTTAATTTATTTAATAATCTTGCTTTTGTTTCTCAAGTTAAACTTAAAAGTTTTAAAGATGTCAAATGTGATGAGTTTTGGATTTAGCTATGCAAAAAGAATTAAATCAATTTGAAAGGAACAAAGTTTGGTAATTGGTCCCTAGGCCTTCTAATGCATTTATAATTAGAACTAAATGAGTTTTTAGAAATAAGATGGATGAAAATAGAAATATCATTAGAGATAAAGCTAAACTTGTAGCTCAAGGTTATTGTCAAGAAGAAGGTATAGATTATGAAGAAACTTTTGCACCGGTTGCTAAATTAGAAGCTATTAGAATGTTGCTTGCTTTTGCCTCTTATAAGAATTTCATTTTATATCAAATAGATGTAAAAAGTACTTTTTTAAATGGTTATACTATGGAGGAAGTTTATGTAGAACAATCTTCGGGTTCTTCGGGTTTTGAAAGTTTTGATTTACCTAATCATGTTTATAAGTTGGAAAAGGCTCTTTGTGGCTTAAAACAAGCCCCAAAAGCTTGGTAGGATAGGCTTAGCAAATTTTTACTTGAGAATAGTTTTAAAATGGGAAAAATTGATACTACTCTTTTTATTAAAGTTAAGGATAATGGCATGTTTATAGTGCAAATATACGTGGATGATATTATATTTGGTTCTACTAATCTATCTTTGTGTGAAGAATTCTTTAAGTGTATACATAGTGAGCTTGAAATGACTAAGATGGGAGAACTTAGTTTCTTCCTTGGGTTCCAAATCAAACAACTCAAGGATGATATCTCGATAAGTCAAGAAAAGTACACAAGGGATTTGTTCAAGAGATTCAAATTTAATGAAGGTAAAATTACAAAAACTCCTATAAGCACCACCACCAAGCTTGACAAAGATGAAAAAGGTAAATGTGTGGACATAAAGACTTATCGAGATATGATCGGATCTTTACTTTGTTTGACCGCTAATAGACCCGATATCATGTTTGATGTATGTCTATGTGCTAGATTTCAATCTTGTTCTAAGTAATCACATTTGCATGTTGTTAAAAGAATATTTAAATATTTGCTTGGAACTATTGATGTAGGCTTGTGGTATCCTACAAATGTTGAATTTAACCGTAAGAGTAATAGTGAGACTTGCCAATTTCTTGGTAGTTCCTTAGTGTTGGGTTGAAATCTCAAATGCAGCAGAAAAACATCCAGACCATTTTCATATTTTAATAACAGAGGAAATAAAATTTAGAATCCCTTACTTTCGTTGACGACTCTAGAGGGCTTCATCAACTTTTGGGATCTATGATCTTGATTCCTCTACTGCAAATCGAGTGAACACCACTAAAATGATTTCACCAGTATTCCTTTTGGGCTAGTGAGGAATCTTGGAAAGCCAGAGACCAAAAGAGAAAATTCTATATATCACCTTTTCTTTCTGTGATACAAAGAGAACTGACTAGATGACTAGAGAGAGAACTAACTAGAGAGAGGAAGAAGTTAGGAGAAGATCTTTCTCACTCCCATATAACTCCCTATGTTAGGGAGTTTGTTATATCAAAAAAATTTTAAATTCGCATCTAAACAATAAATTAAATCAAATTTAATTTATTTAATTAAATAACAATAAATTCATTTAATTTAAACAATAAATTGATCAAAGTTTAATTTATTAAAATAAATCAAATAACTATTAATTAATAATAATTAAATATCTCATATTCAATTAATATGCATTAGAATAATATTCTAATACATCTCTCCCTCATAACCTATAGTTTTAATTCAATTAATTTAATTTAATCAAATAATTAATTAATTAATCATTAAATTAAATATCACATATTTAATTTAACCTTATAATCGATTCATATTCAATTATGTTTTCTCTCATATTACCTATAATTTTAATAAGCATTTAATGTGCATTAATTTTAACATAAAGTTTTAACATGAATTATATTCATATTAAATTTAATATTTGAACTCCTTCAAATATTTAATTCTCCATAAATTAATTTTTTAATCAAATTCAAAATAAATTTATAATATAAAGTCTAATTAAAATATAAACTTTATATTATAATGTAACACTATACATTATATTATTTCCCTCAGTAAAATTAAACATTTCAAATTACTTTAATTACCTCAATACCCTTTATGAGCTATCAGTGGGACCTAATGAACCTACAGATCAGAAGTTCCGACGATATGAGATTAATTGGTTAACTCATTAACCAAGTTAATCAATATTCGTTAACTGTGAGTACACTCAACTATAGACCCACAATTGCACTTTTCTCAGTGCAGATATATTTCTATTTCCATGGATAATGACCAATAACAGCAAGTTAGTCCTTCAGAAGTGTTCGTAACACCAGCTAGGTCAAATTACCGTTTTACCCATAAGTTACCTCTGTATTCTTAAATATCAGTGTTTCTCTAATGAACAATCTGTTTATAGTTCAACCATTAAACAAAAACTTTCTCGGGCCAATGAGAGGGTAGGGCTCTTTGTTTAAGTCTTTGAGACACCACTTAAGGGAATACTCATTTACTTACCGTAAAGTCAGGAATGAGTGAATTCCATCTCGTAAAATTATATTCCCAGCTCCTCACTCAGTCTTATCCTCAAAATGGTAAGCTTATTGAGTCGGCGAATTGGCCACTCTCACCCATACAAATCAAAGAACAATCTCTCATGAACAGAAGTCCATAATCCAGTCAGGATTGAGACTAAGTTGCCTAGGTCATCTTAGTGAAATAGAAACCTAACTAGCCAACGGAGTTACATCTAGAGGTAACTATTTCTTGATCTGATCTTATGCAAACTTATTGCATAGGATACCCCACTTGCATGTCCCCTACACGAACGTGTTGGATCATTGTATTTATATAAAATACAAAGTGGGTCGTATCCATAGACCAAGATAAGGTATCCAGCCTTATCCACATAATATAAACCCTTTAGGTTGTATCTTGAACATTGGTCCCTGTATGTCTCCACATGTTCAAGACTCATACAACAGTCTAAGATGTTAGTTTATTGGATTAGGGTTATTTATGCAAGATAAATACAAGATAAGCAATAACTATTTATTGTAATAAACATTAATAACACTTTATTAATGATCGTTCAAATGTTACATTTACTATCTACGAGTTTTAGGGCATAAAAACTAATACTTAGTTATCTTATGATGACTCAACCATGTAATACTTCAATGATGCCTAACTTGCAGCTCACACAAGATGGAGAATTGCTATAAGATCTTGAAAGATATAGGAGGTCATGGGAAAACTTAATTACCTTATGATGACTCGACAAGGCATAACCTATTCAGTGAATATCGTGAGTCAGTTTATGTCATGTCTAGTTCATCATTGGGCTGCATTGGAACAAATTTTGTGTTATCTAAAGGCTATTCCCAAGTGTGGTTTATTATATAAGGATTATGATTATACTAATATTGAATTTTTCTCAAATGTTGATTGGATAGGATCTAAAGAAGATAGAAGATAAACTTCAGGAAATTGTGTTTTTGTTCGTGGTAGTTTGATTTCTTGGAAGAGTAAGAAACAAAATGTGGTGTCACATTCAAAGTTCCCAAATAGAATATTGAGAAATGACACAATCTACATATAAATTGATTTGGATATGTCTTCTTGTTGAGTTGGAATTTGATATCACCACATCAACAAAATTGTGATGTGATAATCAAGCAACACTTTATATGGCATCCAATCCAGTATTTCATGAAAGGACTAAACATATTGAAGTCGATTGTCATTTTATACGTGAGAAAATTCAACAAGGTTTGGTATCTACTGGATATGTGAAGACTGGAGGATAGTTAGCAGATGTATTCACGAAAGCATTGAATGGAACACGTATAGACTATCTATATAACAAGTTGGGCATGATTAATATATATGCTCCAACTGGAAGGGAGTGTTATAGTGCTAATATTAGGGTTATTTTATCATTGTAAATATCTTTATTATATTGTCCTTTATTGTCTTTTTGATGCATTCCTACTTAGGTCACTCTTGTACACTTGTATATATATCTTTTAAAATGCAATTAACAATTCAGATTCTCTCAAACTTAAGAGTTTTACATGGCTAAAGTTGCTACTTCCAGAAGTGCGGCTAGCATAGTGATTCATAATAGTGTAACGCTCGAGGATTATCGGACTTTTACAGTTTGTTTCCTGGTGATAATGTCCGATTCCCCAATAACCAAGTGATTGTCCATCTGAATGTTGATCGGCTGAACCGAAGCGTTTAGGCCGTTGATAATGGATGGTTTGGAGCTCCTCTTGCCTTGATGATCTTCCATGATTCAGGAAAAGAATCTGAAATCTCCGAGTTAAAATGATAAACTTACTAATAAGAATTGATGCACAGAGAAGAAAATCTTTCAGCATTTAGATGTTTTCATCGGCTATGTAGTATTAATTTCTAGGTCGATCTCCCTAGTACAAAATAGATATTTATTGATTGTAGCAAATCATGATCCAATACTCTCCAAAGAACTCGGCGAATTAAATTTACGAAGAGAAAAGAAACATGCAACCATAATGCAAAAAGTGGGTTCAAAGAGCTACAACAACAACCAGAATGCTAAGTGTATCACTATTGCTTATTCATAAACAGAAAGCAAAAACTAAAATCCTTCAAGTTCCCATCTCTCCCTCGCATTAAACTGTATCGACCAAATCAAAACTATGCCTAGAGCAAAAAGTTCAAATCCAACCTTATAAGTAAATAAACAATAATTAATTGCCAGAGACTTTGCAATACATATGTAATTCTCGAGTCACTCCAAGACTGTACATAAAACCTCAAATCTTGATCCAAACCATACTTGTTCAGTACTGAAATTATAATTTAACCTAAATTTAGTATATACTCAAAGTCATTAATCCCAAGTCTAAGTATAGTTTTGGTTTAAATCTTATTTTGGTATATGAACTTTTAATAATATTATATTTTGGTTCCTAAGCTTTTAAAAATGTTTGTACTAGTTCTTGAACTTTGAATATTATTTTATTTTGATCCTTAAACTTTTAAAATGTTTGTTTTAGTCCCTGAATTTTTAAAAAGTGTTTATTTTAATCCTGATATATTAAGATTTTGTTAACTCTTTAACAAAATGGTGAGGTAACTTGTATTTTGGGATGATTAGGCTAACAAATAAATTAGCTACGTTAAAAAAGTCTAGAGTTTCAATTTTGAATAAGGTGGCAAAGCGGGAGAATTTAAAAGATATTTTCAATTCAAAATTTTGGTCTTTAAGTATTTTGGCATGTTGATTGTTGGTATTTTACTTCATATTCATCTTACTCAATAAATCTAGAGCCTAGTCATCTAAAAATACAAGCTCACTCACATTTCCGTTGAAAAGTTAACATAGTTTTAATAGTAGGGATTAAAGTAAACATTTTTTAAAAGTTTAGAGACTAAAATGAACGTTTATGAAAGTTTAGAGACCAAAATAAAACAATATTTAAAGTTTAGGGACTAAAATAGGATTTAAACCTATAGTTTTTTGGAAAAGGAAAACAAAGGTAAAAATCCTTCCTCATTCCCAAGTCTAAATATAGTAGGAAGAACATAATTCAAATGTTCCCAAAATCATATCACATTTAGAAAATAAATAAATAAATAAAAGAGAACATCTAATATCCCAGACAATAATCCAAGTATAATATTATTAACCTTGTGCTTCAATGTAGAATGCAAATGCTTTCTCCTTTCCTAGTCTTTCAGCTTCTCCTTTACCGGTAAAGAATAAATATATGAATTACTACAGATTACTACAGTTAAAACCTTAGAAGATTACAACTAGAAAACAAAAACAAGGTCAATGTCATAGATTCACAACAAAAAAAAAAGGAACTAAAATTTAATATGACGAGAAAGCTTAAAGCCAATCAGCGAAGTAACTAGCAACAATCCCACCCAAGAAACTAGAAATTAGTTTTATAAACCATCAGAGGAGCAAGCAAACCTTCATCCAGAGACACTACACCTCGTGAAGACTAAATGAGTGAAGCCAAAAGCCTACAGTGATTGAAAGTGCAAATGTAAGCATGAAGGAACAAAATTCACAATGACATTCTACAAGCTACATTCTACACCATCTATAAGACAGTTGTACAATTAGTTCAACTTTAAACAAGTTAAAAGTCAGAAAATAAAATCAATCAAGAGAAAAAAAAGTTGAATCCTATTTCACCCTACTTTGTATTCATGCATTCCGTGGTAGTTGTTAATGTTCCCTATGGCAAAATATCTTCAACTCATTACATTCTCAACTACCTTTTCAATCAAGAGATTAAAACAACTGAGTCTTTTTGCTCTGTATTTCTCCTAGAATTTTTTCCTATTTTTTTCATTGTGGAATTTACTCAAACAGTTGACGGACATACGTCACAAAGAAGATAAAACGAACCTATTGAAAGAGGATTAAAACAAGGAAATGAAGAAAGAAAAATGAAGCTTGCAATCTTACCGATATGGAACGGCATGTCGATAGAGCCTGAACTGAGATAAGAGGTGTAAGAGAAGGCTTGAAGCGATGGTCTAAGAAAGATTCACGGGAAGCTGATAAAGATACAATCAACAAACTTTCTACAATTGAGGTTTAGATGCAAATTAGATAATGTATTAGAGCATGATTTCATAAAAATCAGTGATTAGAATCAAAGAAAGCGTAAGAATGGAGGATTTAACAGGATCTGCTATACAGTATACGAAGTAGGAATGAAATAGAGAAAGCGAGAACATGAAAACAAAAGTAATTACCTCTTAATTGGAACACTGGTTATTGAGCATGGCGGTGACGACGCCGACAACAGCGTCATTCAACACTTGGAAGCTACAGATTGTATGGAGCCTACGATTGAATCCGCTGTTGAGAGACTCCGATTGAGAGAGAAATAAAGAGCAACATTTCTTCCTTGGCGGAAAATCACCACGAATGATTGAATTCGGAGTTTGGGAGTGGGGTAGGAACAACATTACTGAACAACCACTATTCTGCACGGGGCGGCCGGCCTACCCACTCCCCACTCCCCATTTCGTTACTGCCCGTCAAATTCTCACGGGATCGCCCAGGGATTTACTACAGAAAATTTGCGGTGATCGGACCATTTGCAGACAATTTTTCTCCCATTTGATCCTCTTTTTTGGAAAAAAAAAAACATAGTTAAATATAATATTTATATAATAAAATAAATAACATAACAATAAATTTATTATAATAAATATAAGAAAAAAAGTTTTACGGGGCGGAGGAGGAGATGAGAAATACATTCCCCGACCCCGCCTCCATTTAGCTTTTAGAAAGAAAAAAAAAAATCCCCCATTCCCTCTCTCTTTCCCACCTAAACGGAAAATCCTTATCCATGAGAAAGTGGACATCTATAACTATTTAAAAACAAATCAACTACATATAATCTCAAAATGGGTGAACTAAAATCCACTTTTTGTTGTCAAATAAAATATTCATAAAATTACAAGTTTATTCCAATTTTTGAAACACTTCACATTTTTAGAGTCATGATGTCATATCGTCTCTCTATTTGATAAACTCGTGCCCATCTTTTGAACCCAACTTCCTCAAATAACTCATGACAACACCACTTCGAAGGCTAAAAATTGGTCCCAGTATATTTGAAATTCTATCATGCGAAATGCCCTAACTACATCCTTGAATAAATTAATTATCACCTTGTCCCTAAAATTTGTGACTAGATACCTCTCTAGGTGGTGTGTGCAAATTGCATGAAATCCTATGGCAAAGACTTCTTGAATGGCGTAGGATATGGCTACCCTACAATAAAACACAATAACTGAATATAAGACTCCTCAATTGTAGTATTCAAATTCATCACAAACTATCACCATTACCGATCAGTCTCGTTGTGCATAATTACATATGCTAGTGGTTATACTTTATTGTTATCATCCATAACAACATCAACCAACATGATTCCTTTGTACTTACCTTTCAAATGGACCATAATGTCATGAACATATACTTAAAATGCACATAATATTTTAGCTTCATCTCAAACTTGTATCTGAATTCTCTATCTTCAAAGGCTTTTCCATAAGCATGGAGAATGGTATACGAGTCTTCTGGAAAACCCCTCAACAAAAGCATATATTATTTCCCTTGCACACCACATTTCATCATAACTTAGGTTTACATTGTACTCTTCCTTCATATCTTCAATAATATGATAAGGTCTATATACATGACCTACACTGAGCTTGTCTTTGATCATCTTTCCAATAACCATAACACTTGCTTACAAGTGATTGTGATTTAAAAATATACCAACATAACATGTGTGCATACTTAAATATTTTGTGATCTTGAATATATCATAACCTTGTAACTTGATAGCACGAAGTCGCCACTGACAAGTCTTACCAACACCTCGGACGTTATACAAACCCACCCTTGATATCTTGACTTGAAATTCAAATTTTTTTGTTTGTAGCAAGAAATGATAACCTTATCTTCAAGTCTATTTTGAGAAAGAATAGTTGGTCTACTTCAACTTCCTCACCCGATGAAGAATGGTCATGCAAAATCATGTCTCATTTGCGTTCAATAGGTACTGATGATCCAACTTCTAAAGTGTCTCATCCTCTCAACAATAATTTGGTTCACTTGCTAGCTTGTCTCATTTTCAACATTTACATTTTCCATAAGTTGCTTTGTTTGAGTCTCATGCATCAATTTTGCCATAATAATGCTTGGTATCACGTTGCCTACTAGAGGATTTTCATGGGTTTGTGTTGTTGTCTAGTGGCAATATTGATGGTGAACCACTCTCATATCATGGAATAACATCCATTTGTCTGGATACATTTGGAATGATTTTGTATTTTGTATATCAACGCTTGCATGTCTATCACTCACATTGTTCAATTTATTGTTCGAGTTTTGTTTTGTTGATGGTTTGATTTTATTGTTAAAAATAGTTGAACTCTTGAAAGATCCTTACAGGAAGAAAAAAAATAAAATACATTTTCATCGTTCCTTATGTATTGTGGAGGAGTTTCATAGTCCAACTTATATTTCACCTTCATTATAATGTCAAATTGACAAACTAACATTTGCAATTTCATAGACTTTCAATTCTTTGTACTTCAAGGTGATGGACACGAGAATCCATATCAAATCACTATCAATATAGCAACTTTGGTTCTCATCTTACTTACCCGCATAACGTATGAGTAAGCACTTCTACAAATAACAGTCATAATAAAACGAGGTTTTACCATTTTTTTTTATCTTTAATTTTAATTTGTAACATGTCATTTTGTTAATAGTATCAAATTCAATCACTTATAATTTTGAGAGAAACAATGTGGTAAATTGTTTTGACCAAATTTTTTCATTGGAGAATCGTTTTTTAAACCTCATGACAAGAATATGACTTTTGAAACTTCTAAAACTAAACGTGTATTTTGGCTTAAAATGAAAGGGAAAAAAAAGCATAATGATTTGAAATAAGTTCCCAACTTTATGTTTGTACATTATTTTGTGAGTTATCCTAAAAAGGAAAGATGTTTGGACTAATTGAACTATATTCAATCTCATTGTTCTCAATTCCTAAAACTACACCGTAAACCAAACCATCTTATTACGTAGAGTTTTTCAACATGAACATTAGATATTAAACTTGTACTATCAACTTCGACGTTGAGGTTTGATTCCCTCACCTAGGTATTGTAAAAATTAAAAAAAAATAAAATTGAAGGTTTGTCGTCAAAATGGAGAAAGCAAAAGGCACAAAGCCCACATGGGTTATATTTCACTTTCCGACTCCTTCCTTCAACCTTCTCTCTTCCTCCGACAATGGAAAAGTTCACTGACCACTGCTCTTCACTCTGTTCATCATCATCATTATCATCTTCTTTCACACAATCACGCCTCAATCTCGCCATTGTTTCAACTCTTCTAGCTTCAATCTGCTTCCTCACTCTCCGTTTCTCCCCTTCCTTCCTCACGCTCCTTCTTCTTCTTCTAATCCCTTCCACTCTCTTCCTCGCTAAGAAAAAATCCGATTCACTTCATACCTCCGCCGCTGACCACCTGTTCGACGAAAAGCCTCAAACGACACCGGAAGAAGAATCCGCCGCGCAAATCGGAGAAGAGCTTACTTCCGATGATGAATCTAGTAGTAGTAGCAGCAGCAATAGTAACGGTGGATTAGGAAGTGGAGATTTCAAGTCCGATCTCTGGATGTATTTGGATGAACTGACTCGGATTCTTCCGTTGTCTGAGGATTCGAGTTCTGAAGACGATGATAGCTTGATCGAAATTCCTCTTCTTCCTAATTCGAATGCGATTCAAAATCTTGAAACGTGTTTGCCTGATTTGTTACCGGATTCTGTTTTGAGGCAACACGGATTTGTGGAGCTTTTGGAAGACATCAATGAGGAAGATAACTTGATTGAGATCGATATTTCCAAAGGTTTCAATCGATTTTCCACTGTTTGCAATTGAAAGGAGATCACATTCAGGTACAAAATCTGAGAAGTTGAATCGATAATGTTCGTTAACAATCTGTAATCTGATATTATTGTTCATTCTTTTCTTTTCTTTTTAACTGTTTTTGTTCTTAATTTGATAATGATGATATTTTCTTAGAGCATTTTTATCAGCAGACAAAAATCCCAAAATTTTGTCATCACTTCGAAAAAATGTTCTTATACATTCAAAAGTTTTAAAGTTATTTATCAACTTCAGTAAATTTTCAAAATTACCAAAATCATTTAAAATTCTAGACATAAATCATGACTCGAAAAGATTAGCCATGACCTAAAATAGAGAAATTTTTTTAATATTACTAGAATATCATACCTTTTTTGTTCACACTTAAATTTGTCTTCGTAAATGTTAGTGGACTTCGTATTAATATGTTTAATTAGTACTAGCGTAATACATACTACTATCATAATGAACAATGGTTATATTGAATTTTTTCGATATGGAAAAATCTCACTCTGAAAATTTTTCATATTCGTGGAGTACTAAAAATTTTCTCTTAAAATAGAGTGGTGACTAGTGATCCAATTTTTCATTTTCTTTAATGAAATTTGACGCATCATTCCGGTGCCAATTTTTATAAAATATCGAAACATTTGAAACTATAAGGATATTGTTAGGTTTTTTTTTATATATAAAAATTTAACCTTTTATCTGTTTGAAAATTTTGAAAAAGTTTGTGTAAGTGCTGATTAACAACATGGGAGCTGATTACTTTTTTTGTTTTCTCAATGTGTGTACGATAAAGTGAAGGAAATCGAGACTTTTTGTGATTCCAATAGGGTGGGTCATCATGAACGTTTGTCGTCTCACAAGAATTTTGGTTAAAGGTTAAAAAGAAAAAAGGTTTTCAACACATATAACATTATAGGTTTAATTACACGATTGTCTAAATTATTTTGTATATGAATAATTTAATATACACAAAAGTCGAGTCAAACAACCTCCTTACCATTTGACTTTTTTATATATACAAAAAGAAGTATGTAGGAGAAATTTATTGTAGTTATGAACTTCTCAAAATAGTATTATTTTCTAAACCTATACAAGTAAATAAAGTTTTTCCAATAATTCAAAAATTATTACTCTCATAAATGAAAACAATAAACGGTAAGAAACTTCCAAGGAGAAAAGGTATATTTGATATATACAGTATTATATATCTGATCACTATGCGTACAAGAAAATTTGTTTAATATATCATTTTATATATACCCAATAAGATATACAGTGTATATTTACATTTTCCAATGTACTTCTTAATACACCAAAAAAATAAATAATGGTAAATGCAATGTATATTTACATTTTTCTATATATTCGACATGTATTTGAGATCTGGAGAGTTGATTGATTTCAATTAGGAATATGGAAGAAAATAAAATAAATCTCCTAAAATAAAGGAAATACTAATTTTAAATATCCTACATTAAATGAATATCGATCAAAATTAATAAATAATAAAAAAAAGTCAAAATTCGAAAATGAGGTTAATAAAGAAAGAATTAAATATTCAAAAAATTATTGTTGAGTGGTAATGATATTTTAATAAATAAAATCCGTATATAATTAATAGTAATAAGTTCAGAAATGATATATTTTTTTAATTTTAAAATATTACTAGATTAAAATATGAGAGAGAATTTATCGAAATGTTAAAAATGTCTCAACATGTTGTTGAAATCTAGTTATGAAATATTACTAAATTTTTGGATATTTGTGAAATATTGGTTATGTAATAGGCTAATTCCTTAAATCTTTCAAAGAAAAATAGCTAGATAAATCGTGGGCTACACCTATATTTATTGTTCAAACATAATTCATTTCTCACGTGGTAAATTTTGTTCTTCGTTTTACAATTTTTATTTTTTGGTGTGATTAGAGTGATATATGCACAAAGATAGATAGATTCCAAACTTTCAAGTTATACACATGTATTGCTTAGTTAAACTATCATTTTCATCCATGCTAGTTTTTACAATTTCATATATCTAAATATAAGGTCTTTGTTCTTTTCAGAAATCTTAAAATTAGTCTTTATAATTGTTTATCAAAATTGGATAAATAGTAATAATACTTTTCAGGCAAGAAAAGATACAATGTGAATGTGCTTCCAAATTTTTAAAAGGAAAACAACTAATATTGATTATTTTTTCTTTTTGGAAAAGTTAACAATATACAGATATTATAGTCCATATTAAAGATTCATTGAAAGTAGACCGTTGAAAGTAAAGAGACTAAAATTAAAGAAATAATAATAAAAATTGTCTACAAGTAGAAGGAACCGACTAAAAAAAGAAAGTCTAGGAGATATTTATATTAAAATGACGACAAAAAATTATTATGATATCGAATGTGTAAAAATTTGAAGGCATGCATTAAATCATTTGTCTAAATTTAGATGGCATATGATATATCAAACCAATTTTGTGAATAATGTTGTAAATGATATCTTTTGAGTTGAAATGTTAGTAATCATCTTATATGTGGTTAAAATATAGTGATAAATAATGTGCTTTATCGGTGATATTCTCGATCGGATTGAATAGTAGAAACCCTACAATTGGTCTAAGAAATAAAACCTTCCCATTGTTCTAATTGGAGTGTTTTTTCACCTTTTTTTTTTCTTCCTGTTTTCATTTGGTTGAAATTTGCATCCTCTTCGTTTTGACTTCATCTTCTTCTATGGAAATTATCTTTATACTATAAGGAATCATTTGTTGTGAGGTTTTTCTAGATGGCAATTGACACTGACAAACTAAACCGATACATGTGTCAAATTTCATTAAAGAAAAAAGAAAAGAAAAAAAAAAACCCTTAAACCAAACAACTCCTAAGATAAAAGAAAAAACAAACAAGAATCTAGACTACTTCCGACTAGGAACAACAAGTAATTAATAAAAATGTGTAACCAAACAAGTAAAATCATAATTTTTATTTGAGTTTGACACTAATAGATGGTTGATTTGAAATGACTTTTTAAGTAGTAAAAGAAATACATTTAAAAACACATTTTTTAAGTACTCAAAAATTTATTCCAATGGGGCTCAATGTTAGGGTATAGAAGTAGTAATGATAACCAAGGAATTATTATTCCATAGTTGTGTAGTATAGTTTGGGTTGGTCCATATTTCACTCTAAAAGAGGTAGGGGTATCGATTTGGTCATACACTTTTTTTCTTTTTAAATTTTATTAAGGAAAAGATTTTAGACAAGGATTAAAATATCGATGTAAATATCAAAGTTATTTAGATTAATAATTAAGCTCTTTTTATTTTCAAACAAAATTATGGATCTTGTTCTTAGTATTTTTGTTCATATTGAATTAAATGGATGATATTTATTATGTTTTAAGTGCATTTATAAAAGATAATGGAGATATCAAAGGATCTTTAATATCGATATCAAGCCCCCTTCGATTTATGGATATATCAACATCTCACCACATATTTTAATGGTTTAACTTTGAATCTTGTTATATTTTAGTTCTTAAACTTTAAAGAACAAACATTTTAGTCCCTAAACTTTTAAAAAATGTTTATTTTAGTTCATACTATTAAGATTTTGAGAACTCTTTGATCAAATTGCGTCTAGCATGTATTGAGCTAAATGAAGGTCAAGTAAAATACCAACAACCAACACGCCAAAATACTGAACGACCAAAATCTTGAATATAAAATGACTGAGTTCTTCTATAGAAAATCGCTTTAATTACCATGTGATTTAAAATTGAAACCGGCCTAGATTTTTTAGTGTGAATAACTTATTTGACTTCTTAGTCATCTAAAAATACAAGTCATCTCATTATTTTGTTTAAGAGTCAACAAAATCATGATAGCAGGGACCAAAATAAATATTTTTTAAAAGTTTAAGGACTAAAATAAAAATTTATAAAAGTTTAAGAACCAAGATAAAATAAGATTCAAAGTTCATTGACCAAAATAGAATTTAAACCTATTTTAATCCTTGGTCATAGAAACCGAGGTTTGTTTACATAAAACTCTACACACTCCTTTTAATGTATAATTTTGTTGATTGGATTCTTTGCTCCCTAAAAGGCGAAAAGAAAGCATCTCCTTCATTTATTTTCCTTTCCTTTAAGTTTTTGTTGTTAAAAGATAACCATAACTCTACATCATTATTTATTTTTTAAAAAATTACTTTTTAGTACTAAATGTTCAAAATATAACTTTTTAGTCTTCAAATTTTTAAAAATAGGTACTTTTAGTCTTTGAATTTTTAAAATGTACGCATTTTCAGTTCTTGAGTTTTTAAGAAAATGTTTCAAAAGTCTTTGAGGTAACCTCTCTTATTATTTTAAATAATTATATTACATTATAAACTAGAAAATAATTTTAAATAATTTTATTACAATTTTAAAATTATTTTCTAATTTCAATATCATATAATTATTTAAAATAATAAAAAAAATACTTAAGAGACATTTTAAATCTATTCTTAAAAATTTAGGGATTAAAAATGTATATTTAAAAAGCTTAAAGGCCAAACACATCTATCTACATATATTTGGGACTAAAAATAAATATAACATAAAATTTTTAAAAATAATTATTAAAAGTCATTTTCTAATTCAAGTAAGTCTCGAGGTAAAGTTAACAACAATAATACAATTGTTTATATACTTCAAATGTTATCTAAATTTGATCTTCAATGTTATTGTCAATTGAGTCATTCACCTTAAATGATGTTGACTTCAATCCCACTTTGTTATACTATTTTTATAAATGTCGCGGTTGTAAAATATTAAATTGAAACAAATGTAAATGAATAAAATTTATATATGGAAAAATTAACGGGTTTTAAGTGTACTAAAAATTAAATTAAAAATTAAAATAATATATAAATATATATATGGCAAGATTTTAATTCAAAACTAAAATTATATATATAATACAAAATTTTAAATTCAAATTTAAAATGATATATAAATTCAGGCATTGAAAAATCTTAAATTCTAAAAGAATATAAAAATTTACATATTAGAAAATTAAAAATTAAAAATTAAAAAAATATATAAATAGAAATATAAAAATATAATAAAAAATAAATGATTTACAAGTTGTTTTACACTGAAAAGTGAAATCAGACCCAAGACCAATTGGGTTAAAAACATGCACACTCTCCAAGACTCCAGGACCCACAAGGCAAAAACCAACATTATTTCAAAAAATTAAAAAAAAAAATAAAAATTATAAAGTTTCATATGGAAAAATAGCCAAATGATTTTTTATAGTAATTAACAAATATACATACTCATGTCAATTATAAAAAAATCTTAAATATACAAACACCAGGATCCATAAAACATTAGTGTGGTGGTACAAAATGCATGTGTCTATAATAGTGAGTTTGATGGTTGGCCATTTGAGCGACGTCCAATTCTGTCATTCCTTACCTACAAAGTCTGTAAAAATATAGGATGAGTATATAATATACCCTGTAAGTAGTTCTCACGTAGGGTAGTGACCAAATGCACAATCACAAGCAACATGTCATGAAAACATATGGTTGGGACTGAAAACGTATAATAACATGTGGTGGTCGGTTATACTTCCAACATAAATCGTTCCGCCCTGATAGGAAGATGAGGACCTAAGCGAAAACTAACCCATCTGATGATTAGCGGGTCATGCAGTCAATAGGGCCAGAGTCGCATCCAACATCAACCATTAGCATAACATAAGATTGGATGGTCGGTTATGCTTCCAACGTAAATTTCTCCATCCTGATAGGAAGATGAGAACTTAAGCAGAAACTAACCCATCTGATGATTAGCGGGTCATGAATTCAGTAGGGCTAGAGTCGCATCCAACATCAACCATTAGCATAAACGTAAGATTGAACTAGAGAGGTACAACCATACATATCCTACTAATCCCTAACATAAACATAACGTAAGATTGGGTCTGGAGGGGTGCAACCATACATGCCCTACCAGTCCTGGAAGCATAAATTTCTCCGCCCTGATAGGAAGATGAGGACTTAAGCGGAAACTAACTCATCTGATGATTAGCGGGTCATGCAATCAGTAGGACCAGAGTTGCATCTAACATCAACCATTAGCATAAACGTAAGATTGGACTAGAGGGGTGCAACCATACATACCCTACCAGCCCTAGAAGCATGACCTACACCTAATTAAAACTTGATTTTAATATGATTGTGAACAAACATAATGCATGAGGTCCCTTGTAGAGAAACGTGTTCTAAACATATAATGTAACATAACAATAACATAATCATGCAACATAATAAAGGTACACTACTATAGAACACTTAAAGAGAGTGTGAGATAAACTACTTACCTTGACTGTGATCTAGTTATTCCTCATTATTCTTTATGATTTGATCAGTAGAGCTTTCCCTTTTTAAACTAGAAGGAAATTTGAGCAGCACCTTACCCGAACTTTTCTCTTTTAACCTCACAGAATTTCCTCACTCACACTTACTCTTTCACACGATTCTTTGTTACTAAGATTTGTTTGAGAATGGGTTAAATCTTCAGGCAAAGGGTCCTATTTATAGTAGTTTTCAGCTCTTCTCAGTGTGACAAATCATCCTACAGGTGACTTCTTTAAAATTACTTAGGTTTGAGGATTCCTCTCAATAAGACACCTAATCTTGGCTAACGTTTGCTCTTACGTCATCATTCTTTGTTTCTATTCAATTTTAGGGTTTTTCCATGTATAATCTATAAGATCGTGGCCAAATTCAACGCATAATTCGCGCTTCTGTCCAAAGCTCGCTCACTCTTCTCTCAGAAATCTTGCTCTCTCTAGTTTTCTTGCTAGGAATTCGCTCTTTCCACTCTCACTTTGTCCAAATCTCGCTCTCAGTGCTCTCAGAATCTCGCTCTCTCCAGCTTTCTCGCTAAGAATCTCACTCTCCAATTCTCTTCAATCTTGCTCTCTTTATTTTCAGAATCTCGCTCTCTTCAGCTTTCTCGCTGGGAATCCCGCTCTCTCCACTCTCGCTCTCAGATTTTCTCTTCAGTCTCGCTCTCTCCAGCTTTCTCGCTACAATTCTCGCTTTCTCCAATTTTTCTTTCAATCTCGCTCTCTCTACTCTCGCCAGCCTCAATCTCGCTAGCATCGCTCGTTGGGGTTTCTCGCTCTTCAATTCTCTCTTCTCAGAATCTCGCTCTCTCCAGTTTTCTCGCCGCAAATCTCGCTTTCTCTAATTTTCTCTTCAATCTCGCTCTCTCTAGCTTTCTCGCTACAATTCTCGCTCTCTCCAATTTTCCTTCAATCTCGCTCTCTCTAGGAATCTCGCTCTCTTTACTCTCGCTTTCTCCAATTTTCTCTTTAATCTCGCTCTCTCCAGGAATCTCATTCTCTCCACTCTTGCTTTCTCCAATTTTCTCTCCAATCTCACTCTCTCCATCTTTCTCTCTTTCTCTCCAATTTTCTTTTATTTATTTATTTATTTATTTATTTATCATTAAATTAGAGTCTCGCTCTCTCCACCTTCATTCTTTCCAATTTTCTTTTATTTTTATTTTTATTTATTTATTAATAATAATATTATTAGTTTTTAATTGTTTCTCTACTTCCCAAATTAAGGTTAGGATATTTATATTTATCATCCAATAAATTTCAATATTTAATTTCCTGTAGTGTATGCGTACAAATCTAGGTTGTTACAGGGTGAGTATAAAGTATACTCAATGTGGGCCACTCAATGATCTGTTAGTATTTCCATTGGATTAAAGTGCATAAGGGCATCATAGACGTAGGCATAGGCATAGGCATAAGGGGCGAACCCGAAGACACGCTTTCATAAGTAGTGACACCAAAAGTCACAGGCATAAACATAAGTGGTGGTCCCAAAATGACATTGTACATAAGCATAGGGTGTGGGCCCGAAGGCTCACAACATGCGATGTGCATAGCCCAATGACAACACTAACAGTCACTAAAATCTCAAACAGACATAAGCATGCAATCAAGGCCATGAATCAGCATCAAACTTTATCACAGTTACCCATACATCAAACATTAGCACAGTTACCCATACATCAAACTTTAGCATAGTTACCTATAGATCAAATCACAGTTACCCATACATCAAACTTCAGCACAGATAACTCATACATATAGTGACATAAGAATTTTCCTTCTGACTAGCAGGTTTATTAAGATCTTAGGGCAATACTGGCAGTAAACCACTTACCTCGAAATTATGTCGAACAGTTAGCAACCAACTCCAATTATCAACCAAATCTCTCTTTGACTCGAGTCAGACGCTCGAATTGTCCTAGAATAAACCAATTTAATGTTAAACCTTATAAACACAACCTATTCCCCCAAATTGCACAAAAAAAACTTCAAACCACTCACCCAAAAGAATGCTGATGTAACCAGAACTACACTGAGCTCCAAGGACAGAATCCAAAACAGTCCTAAGCCAAGCTAAAATGTTTCAAAACTAAATTCTAAAATCCAATAAACACCAACATTCACCAAACCAACTGGGGAAACGAGATTTAAATCATAACAACCAAAATAGCTTACAAAAGGCGCCCAAACGAACCTTGATGCTGCTGGACAGTATCGACAAAATGTCTTGAAATCCTGAATTGGGCAACAACGCGCCCTGAATTAACTTAAATCAAACCAAAAATCGGTAGCCATTCAAAACCCATTAACTAAAAAACCAAAAAAACTTAAATCTCACCAAAACCACGTTCTTGGTAGAACCGAAACGGTCAGCGACTGGCGGACGCAAAACAAAAACGAAAGAAAAACAATCGAAGAAACTTGGCATGGCTGGAAGCGGACGAAACTTTGCGCGGCTGAAACGACCGGAACCTTACACTGCTAGAGACTCACGATAAAGCGACAAATGACGGACGAGGCGTGCTGGGCTGAGGCGTAAGGAGGCGGCGGCAGAGACACACTGTGAAGGGAAATCGTGAGGGCTGGAAGGAGGAAGAATAAGAGAAAAAAAGAAAGAATAGTTTTTCTTTTTTTTTTCTTTTGCACGTAACTCGAGGTTCCTCAACCCTTATTTATAACCCTAATTCCCCTTCTCCTTTCCTTAATTAACTATTAACTCTCTCTCTTTTTTTTTTTTTAAATAAATGTATAAATCTTTGGGGCATCACACTCTTCTCCCCTTAATAAACTTTCGTCTTCGAAAGTTCTAATCTTGGAAGAGCTCAGGATGCAGTGCTTTCATCTCATTACCTCGCTCCCAAGTTGCTTCCTCAAACTGATGGTTCTGCCACAGAACCTTCACTAGTGGCACCTCCTTGCTGTGCAAAATTCTCACCTCTTTAGCTACAACTTGTGCAGGCTTCTCCTCGTAACTCAAGTTTTCATTTAGTTGCAAGGGCTCAAAGTCCACCACATGAGACGGATTCGTTAAATACTTCTTCAGCATAGAGACATGAAAGACATTATGGACCGCGGAGAGGGACAGTGGCAGGGCCAAACGATAAGCCACAGAGCCGACTCGCTCCAAGATCTCGAATAGCCCAACAAAACTCGAACTTAACTTACCCTTCTTCCCGAATCTCAAGACACCCTTCATCGGCGCCACTTTCAAGAACACTTTGTCACCTGCTTTGAACTCCAGATCTTTATGCCTAACATCCATGTAACTTTTCTGTCTACTTTGCGCTGCTAGTATTATAGCCCTGATCTTTTGCATGGCTTCATTCGTCAACTCCACTAACTCAGTTCCTAACAGTTTCCTCTCCCCAATCTCACCCCAGCAAACAGAAGACCTGCAACCTCTGCCGTAAAGAGCTTAAAAAAGCGACATGCCAATGGTAGCCTGATAGCTATTATTATAAGCAAACTCTGCCAAATGCAAGTAGGAGTCCCAACCCCCTGAGAATTCCAACGCACAAACGCGTAATATGTCCTCCAACGTCTGATTTAAACGTTCTGTTTGCCCATCAGTTTGGGGGTGAAAAGTTGTACTGAAGTTCAACCGCGATCCAAACGTTGCCTGAAGGTTCTTCCAAAAACTGGAGGTGAAACGAGGGACCCTGTCGGACACAATTGATACTGGCACACCATGCAATCTTACTATCTCCTTCATATATAGTTGAGTCCACTTACTCACCGCGTACGTGGGCTTCCCTGGAATAAAATGTGCCACCTTGGTGAGTCTGTCTATCACAACCCAAATCACTGAGAAACCCTTCGCTATTCTGGGCAAACTCGTAATAAAATCTATAGCCACGCTCTCCCATTTCCATTCTAGCACATCCAATGGTTGTAGCAAGCCTGCTATCTTCTGCCTCGGGGCCTTCACCTGCTGACAAACTAAATTTTGGGCCACCAGTAATACCGCTTCACATCTTGGTATATTTTGGTACTACCTGGGTGCATCGAGAATGGAGAGTTATGAGTTTCTGCCAACAGTTCCCCTTTCAGGCCATCATCTGCTGGGACGCACAACCGTCCCTGATACAAAAGACCCTTGTCTACCGACACAGAGAATTCACTTGCCTGGCCTGACCCTACCTGACAACATTTCTGAACCAGGTTTGGATCACCCTACTATGCAACAATAATCCTCTGCCTCAAGGTTGGTTGCATTGTCAACTGAGCTAGCTGCGAAGTGACTTTCCCCACTACCACCGCGATCTCTACTCGCTCCAGATCCTTACACAACTGAACCTGCTTAGTGATCAAGGTGGTCGAATGAGCAACCTTTCGACTAAGGGCATTGGCTACAACATTCGCCTTACCTGGGTGGTAAAAGATCTCGCAGTCGTAATCCTTTACTAACTCGAGCCACCTGCACTGTCTCATGTTTAACTCTTTATGGGTGAAGAAGTATTTCAGACTCTTGTGGTCGGTGAAAACTTAGATCTTTTCCCCATACAAGTAGTGCCTCCAGATCTTTAGGACAAACACCACCACTGCCAATTCTAAGTCGTGGTTAGGATAGTTTCGCTCATGGTTTTTCAACTGGTGGGAGGCATAGACGACCACCCTACCATGTTGCATAAGCACACAACCCAAACCCTTCTTAGAAGCATCACTGTAGATCACGAAGTTCTCAGAGTCGTCTGGTACGATGAGAACCGGTGCTGAAACCAACCTCTGCTTGAGGTCCTGAAAACTGTCCTCACAAGCTTTGCTCCAAACAAACGAAACTCCCTTCTTGGTTAGCTGAGTCAACGGCGCGACCATGCTAGAGAAATTCTCTACAAACCTATAATAGTACCTAACCAATCCCAGAAAGCTGCACACCTCACTGACTGTTGTAGGGCGGGGCCAATTAGTAACGGCTTCAATCTTAGCTGGATCCACTGAAATCCTGTCCTTTGACACCACGTGCTCAAGGAAGGACACCTTCAGTAGCCAGAACTCGCACTTAGAAAACTTTGTATATAGTTTGTTTTCCCTCAGCGTTCCTAAGACCTTCCGAAGATATTCCTCGTGTTCCGCCTCTGTCTTGGAGTAGACCAAAATGTCATCAATGAAAACTATTACAAAGGTGTCCAGGAAGTCCCTAAACACCAAATTCATTAAATCCATGAATACCACGGGAGCATTTGTCAGACCAAAAAACATCACAATGAACTCGAAATGCCCGTATCTGGATCGAAACGCAGTCTTCAGGATATCACTGTCCTTGATCCTCAGTTGATGGTAACCTGACCATAGGTCAATCTTAGAAAATACAGTAGCACCCTGTAGTTGGTCAAATAGGTCATTGATTCTAGGAAGCGGGTACTTGTTCTTGGTCACCTTATTCAACTTCTTGTATTCTATGCACAAACGTAACGACCCATCCTTTTTCTTCACAAATAACACCGGTGCACTCCACGGAGAAACACTGGGTCGTAGGAACCCTTTATCAAGCAGTTCCTGCAATTGAACCTTCAGTTCTTTCAATTCTGTCGGAGCCATTCTGTACTACGCTTTGGATATAGGGATAGTGTCTGGCTCCAGTTCGATCATAAAATCAATCTCCCTTGGTGGAGGCAATCCTGGAAGTTCTTCCAGAAATACGTCGGGATAATCTCTCACAACTGGCTCAGAGGTTAGTACAACCTCGGTTTCTCTTGTGTCAACTACGCTAGCCAAGATACTCCAGACACCTTAGTTAATCAACCTCTTGGCCTTCACCACTGAAATCACCTTGGGCAAAACTACCGTCCCGACCCCCTTGAACTTAAAACGGGCTTCCCAAGGGGGGTAAAAAATCACCTCCTTACGAGAACAGTCTATGCTAGCATGGTTGGCAACTAACCAATCCATGCCCAGAATTACGTCGAAATCACGCATGTCTAACACTATCAGAGTCACATCAAGGGTGTGGTTCGCTATTTCCAACTGACACGCTTTTATCTTTTCACTTGCTATCATAATCGCTCATGACGGTGTAGACACTGATAAAACATAACCCAAGGGTTCCAGAACTAACATAGCATGCTTTACGAACAACGAATAAATGAAAGAGTGAGACGAGCCAGAGTCAAACAATGCCAAGGCATAGTACCCCAAGATTGGGAGCGTACCTGTCACCACTATTCCCGAGTGCTCAGCTTTCCGACGACTGGTGGCATAAACCCGACCCTACTGTTCCTGTCGGTTTGAACTGCCCTGATGCAAACTCGGGGGCTGACCCCCCACATTTTCGGAACCACTACTAGGGCATTGGTCCACCGTATGCCCTATCTGTTTACATCTGAAACAAGTCCCTGTGCCAATCAGACAGCGTCCCCAATTATGCTTCCTACATGACTTGCACACCGATCTTTCCTTCCAAAATCCTCCTAAAGTAGTAGCCTACCGTTGGGTGTGCCCTACTGAACTACTTGTACTCTAAACCTTCTGCGGAGGTCTTAGAGCTTTCTGCTCAACTTTCCTCTTCTGGCCGGGGGCCGATTCCTCCGTTAGGGACTTCAAGAACTCTATCCCTGAAGGACAACCCATGCGTGTTGCCGCTCGGAAGGCTGCGGCGTAGGTAGGAGGCTCCAAAACTTGCACAGTGCTTCGCACCCCGTCCCGGAGTTTTTGCACAAACCTTTCAGTCCTCTTTGCTTCAGTAGACACTCTATCAAGGGCGAAGCAAGACAATTTGTCAAACTCCTCCTCATACTCTTCTACTGTCATGGTCTCCTACTTCAAGTTCATGAACTCAGCCTGATTGTTGTACCTTACATGAGCAGAGAAATACTTCTCATAAAATCACTCTTTGAACTGGTCCCACGTGGCTTGGCCTTCACTGGCTTCTATCATTCTCTCAGCCGAGCGCCACCAGCGCTGGGCATTATCGATGAGAACGAAAGCAGCACATTACAACTTCTGCTCCTCTGGACACCTCATGTACTAAAAAATCCCCTCAATAGTGGACAACCACAATTCTGCATTTGTGGGGTCTTTCAGGGACCCGTTAAACGTCGAAGGATCATACTTCTTGAAATCACGTAGGTATCCAGCTTCCAAAAAAGAGCCTGCCACAGTCCGACTCGTGGCCCTATCTTGATTTTGAATTGGTGGTAACAGGACTGATGAGGATGGCGCATGTTGTGATTGTGCGTGCTGAGCTATCTGCTCAGCCACCATGCCCCTTAGCTGTCTACCATGGCCTGCGTGACGACGTTCCCAATAGTTGCAGCCATAGCTGTATATTCTACTGAAATTTCTGATGATGACGGTCCTGGTGGGGGCACAGTCGAAGCTCGAGGCCCGCTTCTTGGTCTAACCTTCTGCCAAGTTGACCCAGAAGGGTCACGAGGTGGTGGGTCCTACACCTCTTGGCTCTGCACCTCGGGTTCTTGCAGGTCAGGGTCCCACTCCCCAACTACTTTCTTGCCTCGACTGTCCCTTCCTCTAGTTCGTGGCCCATACCTGGTGACCACACGTAACACTTTAATACACACTAGCAAACAGTCAAACGACTGCACAACAGGTAAGATTTCATATATATTTTCCTAAAGGAATTTAAACAACATACCTGCCGATGACGAAAGATCCATTTATGGCCATAAGGAATAGATTGGACTCACGATGTAAGTCGGTCTACAGAACCTAAAACTTAGGCTCTGATACCAACTGTAACGACCCTACTTTCCTACTTGTTTCTAGGATGCTACTTCATGCATGCATAGGCTTAACCATACATTTCTTTTCTTTTTTTTTTACAAAAAAATAAAATAGCTAAATTTTATTTAATAGTGCTCAAATGAGCAAAGGTAAGAAAACATAAATAAATAAGCATAAGAGTTTAAAACGCCTAACTCTTAAACCAAACTCCAAAACATGATACTAAGTGCGAAAGCAGTAAGTCATCCTAATGGCCAAGTCACAGATCTCTGTTGTGATCCTCGGTCTATCATTACCCTTACCTGAAAAATGGGAAAAGAAAAGGGTGAGTATAAAGTATACTCAGTAAGCGGCCCACTACTGGTCACCGGCATAAACATAAGTGGTGGTCCCAAAATGACACCGTACATAAGCATAGGGTATGGGCCCAAAGGCTCACAACATGCGATATGGGCCCAAAGGCTCACAACATGCGATACCAATGGCAACACTAATCTCAAACAGACATAACCATGCAATCAAGGCCATGAATCAACATCAAACTTTATCATAGTTACCCATACATCAAACTTTAGCACAGTTACCCATACATCAAATTTTAGCACGGTTACCCATACATCAAATTTTAGCACGGTTACCCATACATCAAATTTTAGCACGGTTACCCATACATCAAACTTTATCACGATCACAGTTACCCATACATCAAACTTCAGCACATATAACTCATACATATAGTGACATAAGAATTTTCGTTATGACTAGCAGGTTTATCAAGATCTTAGGGCAATACCGGCAATAAACCACTTACCTCGAAATTATGTCGAACAATTAGCAACCAACTCAATTATCAACCAAATCCCTCTTTGACTCGAGTCAGACGCTCGAATTGTCCTAGAATAAACCAATTTAATGTTAAACCTTATAAACACAACCTATTCCCCCAAATTGCACAAAAAAAAAACTCCAAACCACTAACCCAAAAGAATGCAAAAAAACTCCAAACTACTCACCCAAAAGATTGCCCAGAACTACAAGAACTACACTGAGTTCCAAGGACGGAATCCAAAATAGTTCTAAGCCAAGCTGAAATGTTTCAAAACTAAATTCTAAAATCCAATAAACATCAACATTCACCAAACCAACTGGGAAAATGAGATTTAAATTAGAACAACCAAAATAGCTTACCAAAAGGCGCCCAAGCAAACCTTGATGCTGTACCGACAAAATGTCTTGAAATCCTGAATTGGGCAACACCCTGAATTAACTTAAATCAGACCAAAAATCTATAGCCATTCAAAACCCATTAACTAAAAACCAGAAAAACTTAAATCAAACTTAAATCTCACCAAAACCACGTTCTTGGCGGAACCGAAACGGTCGGCGACTAGCAGACGCAGAACGAAAACGGAAGAAAAAAATCGAAGAAACTCGGCGCGGCTGGAAGCGACGACGCGGCTGGAAGTGGCGGTGCGGCTGGAAGCGGACGAAACTTTGCACGGCTGAAACGACCGGAACCTTGCGTGGCTGGAGACCCACGATCGAGCGGTGGACGACGGACGAGACGCGCTGGGCTGAGGCGCAAGGGGGCGACAGCGGAGACGCACTGTGAAGGGAAATCGTGAGGGCTGGAAGGAGGAAGAAGAGAAAAAAAAAAAAAAAGAAATTTTCTTTTTTTTTCTTTTGCACGCAACCCGAGGTTCCCCACCGTCATTTATAACCCTAATTCCCCTTCTCCTTTTCCTTAATTAACTATTAGCTCTTTTTTTAAAAAAAATAAATAAATGTATAAATCTTTGGGGCAACATTCAGAGAATTTTTCTAGGAAGTATGTGAGTGAGAACAAAGACATCCTGAAAGTACCCATGTTGATTTGTGGGGATTGTCGAGGCTATCAGATGATGAATTTAGGTCTAGGTCATTACAAGATATTTGGTAGAAAAATCATGAAGGATTATTAAACAACTGATAACTCAATAGTTAATAATTACATTGTATGTATAAATGTCAATAACACAATCTTCAACGATTACATTGTAACAAAAATAGAAAACGTTTCTAAAGAGATCATTAAAAATCAAACACACCTATCTTTAAAAATTCAAGGACCTACAAAAATACATTTCAAAGTTTTAAGTCCGAACACGTACAAAATTTCAAGAACCAAAAAGGATTTTTTCTTAGAAAGTTAGAAAGTTTTGAATTGCTAAACAAATTCATCGGTTGAAATTATTTTCTTCCTCTGAAATTAATCCGATTGAATTGGTTTGAATGAAAAATAGGAAAATAGAAGAGAAAAAAAAAACAAAAAAAGAATGCACCAGCCATTGGTAAGGTACTATTCTACCACTAGACCACTAGTGCTCATTTTATTTATTAGTAAATTGTCCATTTTTATAAAACTTTCGACATGGTAATACTCTTTCAAAAATTGCATTATTACCCACGATCTCTTATAAACGTTGAAGTATAAATTATTTAAAATTTTGGATGAAAATTAGGTCTTGAAACGGGTGTGGTGACGACTTATAATGCGTGACAATATTTGGGTTCCAATTTCAATTACAAGTCACCACCACATCATCTTAGATCTCAAATTTTGTCCAATCATTTAAAAAGGTTTTTACTTCCATTGTAATTTTGAAAGAGACAACCTGTTAAGAAACTATATTTAATAAGCGTTTTTGAAGAATGTACAAATGAATTTTGAAAGTTAGTAAATTTTGTACAAACTTGTGTTGAAATTACTTGTTGAATTTGTTTTATTGTTGGATACTATTATTTGGACTACTTCCTTTCAAGAGCCATGTTTACTCTAGTTGTAGACGAGCATTTTAGCAAGTCAATTAATTTTAGTTCGAAATTAAATACTTCTATATGATATTTTGAGAAAATTACAAAAAGAAAAAAAAAAAACTATTTTAAAGGTTCAAAATCTAAATGTTCCTTTGTTGATGTCATAACCATGTGAAGTTATGGTATTGCCCTTCCTTTCTTGATATTTTTTTTCTTTTTCCTTTTCTTCTCCCGTTCGTCTTTCTCCCTCTCTTTTCTCTTTATATGTGTGTCGTCATCTTCTTCTCCGGCTTCTTCTCCTTTACACGTCTTCTTTTTCTTCTCTAACATGGCGAGTCCAAGAAAGTAGCTCCGACGGGGCCAATTCTGGTGAACAAGAACGCAAGAGAGAAGTGATTTTATGAGTGGGGAAAGAAAGAGAGAGACTGAGGAGACTGAGACTGAAAGAAAGTGAGAGAGATCGAGACCAAGAGAGAGCAAGAGTGACCAAGACCGAGAGAGAGCGAGATGCTTTTCCATGTGTGTGCAAGTATATTTTTGTAATTTCATCTGAATTTGACGTCAACAAAGAATCATTTGACATTTTTTTTTTTCAAAAATTGGGTCATTTAACATTTTTGAACCAATTTTTTAGTCATCCATATAAATTTTTCTGATATTTTCACGAATGTGAATGGAATTTTTTGGGCACAACGGAAGATAAAAAAAAGTGTCCCTATCGTACTAAAAATAAAATTCATTATAGCCCTTAATAATGAATAGAAGTAAGAATTAACTATAGGAACCTCCAATAGCACTATAAAGAAATTATGACGAATAGCTATAGAAGATACCCGAATTTATAGTGCATTTGCAAAAATACCTAACATATTTGGAACGGGGGAGAGTTTTGAAAAATTTTATTCAATGGTCTATGGTAATTTGAAACTTTGAAGTTTGTTTATTTAGTCCCAATTTTAAAATGGATAAGTTTTTAACATTCTATTTTGTGTAATTTGGTTCTTGAACTTTTTTGTTCAATGAATTTTATAAATTTTAATTTATATATAACAAAGTCTCGATCTAGTTGACATTATTTAAAATTTACAAACCAATTAAATATTTTAATATGAGTTTTTTTTTACACCAAATATTGTACAGTCAAACGGGTTGTCCTGTGAAATTAATCGAGACCTATGTAAGTTGGTTCAAACAGTCATGGATATAAAAAAAAATATAAAATTAAAAATTTAGAGTATCATTGAATATAATAATTCAAATTTACATCTAATAAATTAGTTAATTTAAAAATACATCAAATATATTTTCAAAGACCTGTTTTAGATATTTTCAGTGTGTTGAGATTTATTAGATGCATAAAAATTTTGAAAATGTACTCCCTAAAATTTAAAGGCTAAATTTGCACCCAATATATATATATATATGGAGTGAACTTGTATTTTTACGAATATTTTATTAACAACAAAAATTGGATTTTAGTTGACCCATTTTAATATATTATATATATAGTTGATTTGGTTTTGAATTGAATTTTGGTTTGTTCAGCAATGTTGTTCCTACTCCACTCCCAAACTCCGAATTCATGAATTCATGCTCATTTTCCGTCCAAGGAAGAAATGTAACTCTAAATTTCTCTCTCTCAATCGGAGTCTCTCAACGGCGGATTCAATCGTAGACTCCATACAATCTGTAGGTTCGAAGTGTTGAAGAACGCTGTTGTCGACGTCGTCACCGCCATTCTCAACAATCATTGTTGCGATCAAGTGGTACTTTCTTTTGTTTTCATGCTCTCGCTTTCTCTATTTCATTCCTACTTCGTATATTGTATAGCAGATCCTGTTAAATCCTCCATTCTTACGTTTTCTTTGATTCTAGTCGCTGATTTTGACGAAATCATGCTCAAATACGTTTTCTATTTTGCATCTGAACCTCGATTGAAGAAAGTATGTTACTTTTATCTTTATCAGATTTCCGTTCATCTTTCTTAGACCGCCGCTTCAAGCCTTCTCTTACACCTGCTATCTCAGTTCAGGTTCTATCGAGATGCCGTTCCATATCGGTAAGATTGCAAGCTTCATTTTTCTTTCTTCATTTCCTTGTTTTAATCCTCTTTCAATAGGTTCGTTTTATCTTCTCTTATGTCCGCCAACTGTTTGAGTAAACTCCACAATGAAAAAAAAAAAAAGGAAAATATTAGGTGAGATACAGAGGAAAAAGGTTCATTTGTTTTATTCTCGTGATTCAAAAGCTATGCTACTTTTAAGTTGAGAATATATTGAGTTGTAGATACTTTGCTGTAGGGAACATAAACAACTACCACGTTGAAAATATTATCAAGTGCATATGTTTTTCTCAAAAGAGGCAGCATGAATACTTAGGGTAATATCGCTGCCTTCTTCTCTACCTAAAACTTGTTGTCGTGAACTCTCAATACTTTGTAATATTGATTCTTGTTTCTTTTTATACTTCTCTTGTTTAAGGCAAGGTAGCCTTGTTGTTTCGTAAATTTTGTTAGGCCAATAGATACTGTAGAACAATACTTTGGATGGTGTGTATACTGCTTGTAACTTAAATCTATTGATCAAAGAAGAATTTAACTAATTTCTCATGTACTTGAGTGATTCCGTATTTGAACTTTTAACAACATTGCATGAATAGTTTAGTGAAGTGGATCATTTAGTTTTGATCACAGCCCCTGAAGGTGTTTTTGCTCTCTTTTTTTTAGAAGATTTCTTTTTCTTTATGATTTAAGCCAAATATGATTTTGTGTGATTAAATAGTGATCCTATTTGGTTTTAAATAGGATGGACATATTGTTTTGTTATTAAATATATGGAGAACATGTTATCTTTTAGTAACCAGAGCATTTTGACCTTTTTTTTTCACTTGATTGATTTTAGTTTCTAATAGTTAACTTGTTTAAAATTGAAACTGATCCTACAACTGTTTTATAAATTTTGTAGAATGTAGCTTGTAAAATGTCGAATTTTGTGCCTTGATGCTTACATTTGCCCTTTCAATCATTGCAGGCTTATGGCTTCACTCATTTAGTCTTCATGAGGTTTAGTGTCTCCGGACTAAGGTTTGCTCCTTTGATGGTTCATAAAACTAATTTCTAGTATCTTGGGATTTGTTGCTAGTTACTTTTCTGATTGGCTTTAAGCTTCCTCTCAATATTAAATTTTAGTTCCTTTTTTTGACAAGAATTTATGAGATTGACCTTGTTTTTGCTTTCTAGTTGTATTTTTTAAGATTTTATTGTAGCATCTGTGGTAATTGATATATTTATTCTTTACAGGTAGAGGCAAAGCTGAAACACTAGGAAAGGAGAAAACATTTGCATTCTACATTGAAGCACAAGGTTAATAAAATTATATTTGGACTTGTTTCTGTTTTAAAAAATAAAATTATACTTGGATTATTGTCTGTGAAATTAGATGTTCTATTTTATTTTATTTTATTTTTTTCTGGATTAATTTTCTAAATGTGATTTGATTTTGGGAACATTTGAATTATGTTCTAACTACTATACTTAGACCTAGGATTAATGACTTTGAGTGTATAATAAATTTATGTTAAATTATAATTTTAGTCTTAGAACTTTATCTATATGGTTTGGATCAAGATTTGAGGTTTTATGTAGTCTTGGAGTGGCTCGAGAGTTATGTATGTTGTATTGCAAAGCCTTTGTGGCAATTAATTATTATGTATGTATAAGGTTGGATTTGATCTTTTTGGTTTAGACATACCTTTGGTTTGGTCGATATAGTTTAATGTGAGGGAGAGATGGGAACTTGAAGGATTTTAGTTTTTGCTTTCTGTTTATGAATAAGCAATAGTGATACACTTTGCATTCTGGTTGTTGTTGTAGCTCTTTGAATCGACTTTGCATTCTGGTTGCATGTTTCTTCTCTCTTCTCCACTTTTACATCTCAATCTTTTGTTCGTATTCATCCTTTGTTATCTCTGTAAATTTAATTCACCAAATTTTTTGGAGAGTACTGGATCATGATTTGCTACATTCAATAAATCTCTAGTTTGTAGTAGGAAGAGCAACCTAGAAATTAATACTACATAGCCATGCAAACATCTAATGGTAATATATTTTCTTCTCTGTGCATTAATTGTTATTAGTATGTTTATCATTTTAACTTGGAGATTTCAGGTTCTTTTCCTGAATCATGGAAGATCGTCAAGGCAAGAGGAGTACCAAAACATCCATTATCAAAGGCCTAAATGCTTCGGTTCGACCAATCAACATTCAAATGGACAATCACTTGGTAATCGGGGGAACCAGACACTATCACCAGGAAACAAATTGTAGAAGCCCGACAATCGTTGATCGTTACACTATTATGAATCACTACGCTAGCAGCACTTCTGGATGCAATAGCTTTGGTTCTCGAGGAGCAGGATCGCCATTATCACCACTTTCGGCTATTGAGAATTTGGAAACACCACCTGTAAGGTCTCCACAAATTTATGGAACTCCAGTGAAGGTCGATGAAGAAGTGATAGTAATGGATGGGATTTTGATCAGTTCGATCCCTGGGGGAGCGAAGACAATGAGGTCTCCTTTAGATTCTGGAAGTGGTGGAGGTTTTTCGTCCGCCAAAAATCAATACAGAACGGACATTTGCCGCTACTGGGAGGATTCTGGAAGCTGCCGCTTTGGCCACAAATGCCAGGTTAGTTATTTCATCCCCATCATAATGATCTATCTGAATTATTGGCTCAACAAATTTATTGGCCAAAATGCGATATGTTTGTTTATTACTTGAGAAACCTTACCTCTGCCTTGAGATTTGATTGCTAACCGGACAAATGGATAAAAAAGATATTCACTATTTGAAGGAACAGTTTGATTAAAGAGTAGTTGTTCATGTTCAAGTTTAATGGGTGAACTTTTAGACTGAATTATTTATTTATTATTTAATGTGGGTTAACTTTCCTTTTATTCTTGTTACATGTGGGTAGACTGAATTTATTTATTATAGAATAGCTTGATTGAAATAAATTGACGCATTAAGAGAGCAGTACAGGATGAATGAATGTCTCTTAGCCAAGGTTTTATAAGAAAGCCCAGAGGCTGATTCAAGGATGGAATACATATCCCACTCCCAATTTTGTGTAGAATTTGGTCTCAGATAATGAACTCAGTTCTAGTATGTTAATAGATAGAGTGAAACAGTAGGTTGGCTGCCAAAATTGATGCACTTAAGCATTATCACACAAAGTAAATGAACCTATGCCTTCTCCAAAGTTGGATTAATCATAGACTTTGGCAAGCCCTACCTTCCCAGTGGTTGGATTGAGTACCAACATTGAGTTTATTAGAGCATCATTATTCATGACACGAATTCAAAGCCAAAAAAACACAACACAACTAACTTCCAGTATCTATCGATCAACGATATCGTGCTCTTGATTTCTAATAATGGATATATGATTCAGTTTCTTGGGTTTTATAATTCAATCTTGGGGGACGGGGACTTGGGGTTGGATCCACCTATTTAATACTTTTAAGTAATTAGGTTGGCTGATTTTATTCCAAGAAAAGGACTAAAACCTTGAATCTCTCTCTCTCTCTTTTGATTCATATATAAGCTAAACATTATAAACCCAGTAGAATTTGGGTCCATTGATCTAAAATGTAATCGACAAAATATTTCGTTTAGTTACTCATTTAATCCATTCACCGAAAAGTTTGGGGTCCTTTGTAATTTTTATTAATTGTAGTGGTATTCATTATGGTATATATGGAGAAAAATGTATGTATTTAGAAACTTATAGCTATCATTAAACTCAAAAGCTTAGCAGTATTGGTTAAATTGCGATTTACATGTCATAGCATACATAATATTTTCTAATAATATTTTCAATCACACATGTTGAAATTAATGGGAAATAGTTTGGTTTGCATTATACAGTAATTGATTTGATATGTTTTTTCTGGTTGTATTTTCTATTTGCAGTTTGCACATGGAAAGGAGGACCTTCGGCCTAGTCGTATACCAGTTAGAATCAAGCCTAAGGTACCATTGACATCTAATAAATTAAATATTCTACAGGTTTTGTTCGGATAAAAGACACTTTTAGATTTGCATATTCTTCACTACTACAGTTCAGCGAAACGTACGGTCCCAAGTTCCGCAACAGTCATTCACTAACAGGAATAGCTGCAACAACACATTCAAACTTAATAGATACATTCAACAAAACTGAACTTAGCAGAAGAGAAGATCTTACGACAACGACGTCGTCAACCTCAGTACGCCACATGAACACAAAGCCAAGCCTTATTCCCACCATTTCCATCATAGATTGGTCACCTGAAGATGATGGCATCAAAATTGTTGTCCCCAAAACAGAGACAACAAAAAGAGAAGATGTAAACCAATATATCCATGGAGTTCTTTATGGTTCCACAACTGAGAGGACCAAAAAGAGACTCCCAGTTTTCACTCAACTTTGCTCTGAAAAACTCCAACAAGAATAAGCAACACCAAGCCTTCTTCCAATCATCAAACTGCACAATCATTCTCATATTGCTTACACCATTTTGTTTTGAAACACTCAGTCAGCTTTGTAATAGGAGCTTTCATTAGTCATAAAGAAATTAGGTAATAAGGAAAAGGTTTTTCATTACTTGGTTGTAGCTTTATGTACAATGAGAGCAAAACAATGATCCAAGTTGTGATTCACTATTTCCTTTGCATGAGGCTCATTAAACATTGATGGTCAATACTAATTTTGACAAAAATGGATGAACATGAATGCAATCTCTCTCTCTTTCTTTTTGAGTACAACGGCTACGGATGGGAGATTGAACCTCCAACCTCTAAGGACAAAAGTTATGCTAATACCATTTAACCAAACTCACTTTGATTGAAAACTATATCTCTTTATGTGTCAAAAAATTTATACGAGGGAATAAATAATTTCAAAATAAACTAAACTAAATCTCAAAATGAAAAAGGAAAATAACACTCTTTGGGGATTTTCATTAATACTGATTTTGTTAAAATTTATTAGAAATATAAGCTCATGTTAGAAACTTATTTAGTTATAATAATCTTTGTCTCTTGAAGAGACGGAGTGCATCCTTTTACCCATCTCATCTCAAAAAAGACAAAGAGGATTAAATTTATTAAAAATAAATAGACATATGGAGATATAAAAGTTTTATTAAAAACATGTTATTAGGTAGATGAAGGATGGGTAAAAGGATGCACCTCGTTTCATTATTTTACTAAGAATCGAATATTTTACTTCAAGGTTAATACTATTTCTTTTATGTAAATTGAACCATGTTTATTTTTCCTGATTTTAGTGGTTATTTTGTGAACTATATAACATCTGGTGCTTTTTGGATTGATTTTTATGATAACTTTGAAAGAAAATTTTAATCCATCCATTTTAAAATAAAATTTTTATTAGCTTCATCTTTTGTAGTCCTAGATTAATTCATTTAGTCCATTAATTTTCATGACAATAATTTAAGAATGACAACGATTTAGTTAATTAATTTTTAATAACAAAGTAACAAATATTTGAAATTAAGTTTTATAACAAATTCAGTTCGCCTTTAGATTTCAACCTTTAGAACTCCTCAATGAAAAAGTCAATTTCTTGTTTTTGAGTGTGTCAAAATGAGTAAGAAGGGGAGAGAGAGGAAAAAGAAGAAAGAGAGGAAAAAATAAAAACAAAACCCTAGTGATCAGCAGTGGACAGCGAACGACAAAGAACATTCGACTATCCACGACTAGCATAATCCACACCATGATTCAGCGAGGAGAAAGTTCTAAAATAAGGGAGATTATTTTATTTACTTTTTTTGTGACAATAACGAAGGAGAATATAATGAGAAATCCAATGGGAAAAGAAGGAAGAAAGGGAAATGGAGGGAAAGAAAAGTTGACAATGAGCAAAGGTCACAAGCGGCATGCTGACAACAATTGCTAATTATCATCGGTAACTATGCATTGATCGAACACGATCACAATGGTCAATCAATGATGGCACGATGATTGATCGATTGCTGATGATCAAGACGTTTGGTCAATGATCGTCGACGGTCATGACGATAGGTCGATCATCAACGATCACAAAGGTCGATCGGATGCCGATGATCACGATAATTGGTCGTGAAAGGTTATGACATTTGGTCATCGATCGTCACTATGGTTGGTTGTTAACGGTCACAATGGTCAGTCATCGATGATCAAGATGGTCACCCAGTGAAGATGGTTGGTTGTCGATGGTCAAGTTAGTCGTCAACGGTCACAATAGTCAATCGCAGACAATCAAGACAGTCTTTCGTTGACGATCAAGATTCTTCTCCATAACTAGACTCACCAACTCTCCCTCCACCATGTTCTTCACTGTCCCATCCACTCTATTAAGATTAGTCCATATTCCCATATTAGGTCCCCCATCAACACCTGAACTTAGCATCATAACCCATTCCACTCATAGACATACCTCTACCAAAAAATGATGGGTTCACATAAGGAGCTACACTAGAAAGGCTGATAGCTCCTAGAAATGAGCTATTTAATGCCAATAATCTCGCTCATTGATAATGATTAACAAGTTTAAATGTCTATATTATTAAGATCTCGAACAATTCATGTATTCTAGAGCTTTACGGGTCATTCAGTGTTAATTTGGACCTATTAAGAGCATATCAGAGCATGTAGGCTTAAAAAAGGTCCTATTCAAGGACTGGTGCTGGGCACCACTCTGCAGCGCCCATCTCAGAGAGCACACATTAAGTAGGTGTTGCAGTGCCATTACAATTTGAAGTAGGGAGACGCGCACGTGTGACACCCTTGATAGAAGAAGCACGCATAGCATAGCGCTACGATACCCTCCATGGCATTACGACGTTGTCGCATTTCCAGTGATGCATGTGTGTGACAATGCTACGTGCAACCTAGTGGGAATTTGGCCTCCGCCCCTTATGACTCTGCACCACCGCCGCATTGTCTATATTATTTGTTCTTTCTTTTTAGGGTTTTCCATGGGAGAAATCATAGAAGATATGGAGAGAGAGACAACAATCTCAACCTCTCTTCTTCTTCTCCTTCTATTTTTTAGCTTTTTAGTTTTCGTTTTTGGTTGTGTTCTCATTTTGGACATGTCCAATCTTGTCTTCATAGACATGTCGTCAAAATTAGTTTCCTAGTTTATGAGTAGGGAATATAATGTATATTTTGTGAGAAATGAACTTTCATTGATT
The DNA here is from genome assembly GCF_027475165.1 of Benincasa hispida. NCBI lineage: Eukaryota > Viridiplantae > Streptophyta > Magnoliopsida > Cucurbitales > Cucurbitaceae > Benincasa > Benincasa hispida. The sequence continues at coordinate 50,862,955 of NC_143486.1, forward strand.
AATGAGATTGTGATTTCTTGCATCTATGAACTTTTATTTAATTAGATTTGCATTTGTGAATAGATTGACACTTTAAACGCCGATGCATTTCTTTAGCTATAGATTTGAGCTTGAATGTTACCCCCTTATTTCTTCTTGCTTAAATCACCTAAATAGAAAAGTTTGAACCATGCATGTATGTTAGAGATACATGTTATCCATAGATCTTTCATGCAAGCTCAACTTAGGTTCAAAGATAAATCGATTAATCAACTTAGACTATCTAGGTTATTAATCTTCACAATGGAACCCTTAATCTTAATGCAAATGTATGAGTGCTATAGGGATGCTATAGGATCCAGTAGGTGTTGGAAGCCTATGATGGACACTCACAAATAAGTAACTAACAAAGGAATATTTGAGAGAAAACAATTGCACTTTTATTTGAAAGATTTCAAATTTGGCTCTTTGTGTATTCTTCTCTACATGCTTGGATGCTTTACAATACAAAACAATCCTATTTATAGGATTCTTATGGGTCCATAATTCTCATACTTAAATACATAAAAATTCATATTAACCCCAATACTTTAATTCATGAAACTCTCGTACTTAAGTACATAAAACTCTTAAATTAACTTAATTAACTCTCATCGTTTAATTTTGCCAACTCTCATAAATTAATTAATCTATAATTCATCTAATTAAAACATGTTTAATTTTTAACATCCTCCCTTAAACATGTTTTCTAAAGATTCTAAGCAAAGTTCTCTAACTTGTTAAACACGTCAACTTTAAGTGACTTCATGAAAATATTTGCAATTTGATCTTCAATCTTCACATATTCAACTTGAACCTCCTTTCTTGAAATGCAATCTCTGATAAAGTGAAATCTTGTATCAATGTGCTTACTACGATCATGAAACACCAGATTCTTTGGTAGGGTCTCAAGCCATCAAAGTTCAAATGCCCAAGTCTTAGGTGCCAAATCCAAGATGGATATTTCAAACATGACATCAAGCATTTAGCAACATCAGTTTGAATGTTTAATAAAAACATTCTATTCTTCATCATTTGCACTTTAGCAATCATATTATCATGATTATCTCTTATTGAAAGACTATAATCCTTTATTAAAATATTATAGCCTTTCTCTAAGAGTTGTCCCAAACTCAAAATATTGTTCTTTATATCAAGCACATAATAAATATCAGAGATAAACTCATACTTTGCATTCTTCAAGTTAATAAAAAAATTTACCTTTTCCTTTAACAGGAATTTTTGTGGCATCACCAAATATGATATTACCACCAATGGATTCATCGAGTTCCACGAATATTGACTTACATCTACACATGTGATTGCTTGTACCGCTATCAAGATACCATGTATTGTTTTTTAAGGAACTTATTATGAAGAGAACCTTGAGCGGAAGCAAGATCGTCCAATTCTCATTTCTCATTGAATGTAAGTTTTACGGTAAAGAAAGAACAAGATATGCATTTCTATAAATTACAACATGCTAAGTTAAAAGGAAACATAGGGTTTCAGAAACCTTACCTTTGAAGATTTTCTTCATGAAATCCATCGAACAGATCACGATCTCTTCTTCCAAAAGAGACACCACCAAAAGATGAACCCTCTGTATTCTCTAGGGTTGAGAATAGGGCAGGAGGTGTGGACTTTGCCTTAGGTTTGGAAGAGGGAAGGAGATGGAGAGAAAGAGAGAAAGGAGAAGAACTTTTCTTCTCTGTACGTTTTTTTTCCAGAAGAACTATTCTCTCAGTGTTTCATGGAGGAAGATGAAAATCATCTCTAGATCCCTTCATACTGAACGATCCTTATGAGAGAAAATAGGGGGAGGGAGTTATAATCTCACCTCTTTTAATTAATTAATATTAATATTAATTTAATAAAATTAAATTAATAAAAATAACAATTATATATATAATAACAAACTTATTATATATAAACTATATGTTATATCCCATATAACACATAATCTACAGTTTTATATTGTATTAAATACAACATAATCTATAGGTTTACATTTTCTCAATAATATATGGCATTTAATATAAATCACATTATATTAAATTCAACTATGAATCTAATTCATATAATTAATATTTGAATCATATCCAAATATTTAATTCCTCTCAACTTATTTATGGTATTTAATATAAATCATATTTATATTAAATTACATAAATCTCATTCATATAATTAGTATTTGAATCATATTCAAATTCCTCTCATATTACCTTATATTATAATATATCAAATATATTATATTAATTATATCATATATATAATTAATTTAATTAATTATATCATATATAACAATTTTCCTCAATTAATTTGAATACTTCAAATTAATCCAAAATTAATTCTCAATTATATCCTTGTTGAGCTACAAAGGGGACCTTATGGACTTGTAGATGAAAGTTCCAACAGTACTTGGATAATTAATTAAACTCTTTAATTAAATTTAATTAAATTATCCAACATCCATTAACTGTCGGTCATTCCACTAAAGACTGACAGCTGCACTATTCGTACTACAAATATATTTCTGTGTCCATTAGATATAACTAATCAACAGTGCGATGACCCTTCACAAATTGCTCGTAAATACAGCTAGGCCAAAAATACCATTTTGTCCCTGTAGTTACATCTAACTCTTTAAGTACCATTGATTCCTCTAATGAACAATAAGTCATAGTCCAACTATGACTAAGTCCCTCTCAGGCCAGGAGAAGGTGTGGTCACTATGTTCAAGTCCCAAAATCAACCCATAAGGGAGCAATTTATATACTTGCCCCTGCATCGAGGAAGGAGTGAATTCCGTCTCGTGTAGCTATGTTCTCAGCTCCCCAGTCAGACTAATCCCCAAAATGGTAAGCTTATTGAGTTGGCAATCTGGCCACTCTCACCCATACAAATCAAATGACTGCCTTCATGAGTAGGAGTTTATAACTCACTCAGGATTCGGGTCATGTCACCTATGGTCATTCTAGTGAAATGTAAGTCTCTATTATTAATGGCGTTACATAAAGAGACTAATCATTTCGTGGTCCGGTCTTATACAAACTTTTTGTATAGGATATCCTCGCTCACGTGTCTCTACATGAATGATCAGGATCAGATCATCTGTAGTACTTTACAATACTTGTAACACCTACAAAGCGGACTGTATCCATAGTGTCACTAGGATAAGATATCTAGTCTTATCCATCTACTACAGACCGTTTAGGTTATTATTTAAACAAGATCCACTTGTATGTCTCTATATACTTGTTTAAATTACATGAAATAACCTAGGATCATAGTTTATTGGATTGAGTATATGCTTATAAAATTACACTTATTTTATTAACGACAATATGTTTATTCAAAGCTTACAAACTATGACAAAAGATTTAGGACACAAATCCCAACTATTTTCACATGCTTCTTCACCTTTGTGTGCTAGAAGCAAAGATGATTTGCTACTTTTTTCGTCTTTCTCAACATAATTTGCATTTTCTTCAACTTTATTTCTACATTCCCAAGAATAATGGCCAAATTTATGACAGTTATAACATTCAACCTATCTTGTATCGTACCTTCTTTCATTATTTGATCGTTCTCCATTTGACCTCGAATAATTTTATCTTCCACGACCTTTTGATGAATTTGAGTTTGAATTACTCTCATCAAATTTTCTTTGACAATGGTTTCCTTGACCTCGACTTCTGAAATCACCACGTCCATGATTGTTACCACGTCCTCGACCTCGATTGTCTTTTTCTTGGCTATCTTCTTTATCTCTCAACTGTAACATGAAAAGCTTCTCTTCATGGACTTGTAAAAAATTCATAAGTTGATCAACGGACATTGTACTCAAATCCTTTGATTCTTCAATAGCTACAACGATGAAATCGAACTTTTCATCCAATGAACGAAGTATCTTTTCTACTAGCTCATCATTTATTGTCTCACCATAATTTTTTCCATTTCATTTACTACTAGCAATCTTGAAGTATAATCTGAAATCGTTTTAGGCTCCTTCATATGTAGTGATTCATAATCATCTCTCAATTTTTGGAGGCGAACCTTCTTGACTCGATCTACTCCTTTGTGAGTATTCTCCAAAATTTGTCATGCTTGATGTGCAGTAGTTGTTCTAGAAATCTTCTCAAAATTTGGATCGACAATGACTTG